>NW_027187512.1:0-105811 GCF_041381155.1 Argopecten irradians | reverse complement strand
TTGTTGTGTGTTGTGGGTGTTGTGTGTTTGTGGTGTTGTTGTGTGCGTTGATGTTGTATGTTGTCTGTATAATGTTTGTTGTGTGTGTGATGTTGTATGTGTTTTTGTGTGTTGTTGTGTTTGGCGTTGTGTTGGGGTGTATGGTGTTGATTGTGGATTTTGAGTTCGTTAGGACTGATTGGTGATTGTTGATTGTTGGTTGGTGGTTTGGTTTGTGGTGTTTTGATGTATATTGTTGTGTGTTCTAGTAAAAATCCCGCTGTGTTGATGGAGAGTGCACAAGTGTTAAAAACGTAGTTTGTTGTGTTGTGCATTTATTTCACTTAAATTAGATATAAAGACCATTCTATAACGTAATGTTGTAATGTAGGGAAAGTTATACCAGCCTGTTGCAAGTCATTGTTTCAATCATAATTTCCGTATTGTAATTTTCAAATGGTTAAAATGAGTCCACAGCAAAGTGTTTTGTCCAGGGTCTCCAAATGTGTCCTGTGTTAGTGGTACTACGGCTTTCCAATAGACTGTTTGTGATCTAATTTATACAGATTAGTCATTCTTGGAAGATAACCGTATGCGGGTAAAAATGTTTGTCCAGTCATTCCTTTCCAGAATGATTTTTCAATAGCCGTTAAGTGAAATGGCAGCCGAAGTTCACGCTCATGCATTTGATATCTGTTAAGAGTCAGACAGTGAGTAATTAGGTTTTTAGGTTGTAATGGTCATTTTGTCCGAAGATGCAATTGAGTGGATAGCGTCCAAATGACGGCGTCTTTGCGAGTGTGTGGATATTTGACTGTTATGTATTTTGGTCTGAGTGAGTAACATCAGGGAGGTTCTATAAATGTAAAAGAAATATGAAAGTGT
Source organism: Argopecten irradians (assembly GCF_041381155.1). Lineage (NCBI taxonomy): Eukaryota > Metazoa > Mollusca > Bivalvia > Pectinida > Pectinidae > Argopecten > Argopecten irradians. The sequence goes on along the minus strand of NW_027187512.1, from coordinate 104,947 downwards.
TTTAAGTGACGGTGTTTTTTTATGAGGCGAGGTAAGAAAAAGTTGAAATCTGATGAGTGTTTAGGATCTGAGATATAGGTCGGGGTTATTTAGTTCCGCCATTAGAAGTACATGGTCATTACGCTCGGCTTGACACTGAGGTAATATTTTTAGGACATCTAAGAAACTTTGTTGGAAAGGATTTTGGAGTTCTTAACATGCATTCAATTTTACCATGGATTACTATAATCGAAGGTCCAATTTAATTGGGAAGTTTATTGCTGTTCGTGGGGCTGTGAAAATGTTTCGCTCCGGAGGCATATTATTATCGGTAAGGCCTATCTTGGACTTTAAATGATGGACAGTACTAACGTGATATAAACTTTGTGGCGAAAGGAACATAGGACAACCTATTGATGAAATCTATGTCATTCGAGAAAATCGCTCAAAAATCTTATTTTCAGTCAGTTTGTAATAATACAAGCATTTATTAATATACATGATGATGACCGTGGAAATGTAGATCGTTTCATGTTAATATGAATTCCAAGGTGACGCGTGTTTTTATAGCCTGATTAGAACAAATCATGTGGAATCCATCCTTCATTTGATTGTAATAGGACAAAGAATTTTGTATGGTCGAGGAACACTCAGTGTGGATAGATTTCGACCGATCTACAAGATTTACGAAGTTCTCCAAGTGGGCCATGACTAAGTCAGGTCAAACTGTAATTTAAATCCATTCGCATGTATCTAGAAATCATCACCCTCCTTAGGAGGTAAAAGAAATATGAAGTCTTGAGACACATTTAAATTCTAAGGCCTACCTGACAAGCTACATGCATTTACTTTGGTAGTACGAGTGATTAGCCAAGTCATTTTTAATCATGGGAGCTTATCTTGGACCAAGCCAAAATCGGAGATACATTATTCTATGGACCCTGGAGAAAAGACCCCATTAGTGACAGATGGGTTATAACCTCAACTCCTCCCCCCTTCCCCCGAAAAAGTGCAGTCTTGGATGTGCATGACTTATCTAGTGATGTTACAATCCTTCACCCAAAACGACCCTAGGCGTCCATCCGGTGTCGGACTATCATGGAGCATTCAGATGACCGTTGATACCATTAAGGATCAAGGACAATATCACAGTACACCATAGCACAAGTCATAGCTGCCATTTGAAGGTCACCTGAAAAGTGCCTAGTGTAGAAAGGATTGGGACCCCAAGGAGAAGGAGAAAATGATTGTGTAAAAGGCTGTGCCAGCTTACCCTCAGTTTGGACAAACTCGTCATAAACTTCTAAAAACGGCTCGTAGCCAGATAACCATTACCAGTACAAACCAGAATGACGTGCAGCGACAATAAGTTACCCCCACAGTTGTGTGCTTCCGGCCAATAAATCCAGGGCCTAAAACGTGTATTTCCCGAGAGGTGCTCGCGGCCTCTCGGGAGGAAACAGTGACTAACAATTCGCGTTCCGATATCGATATAAACCGCAGTTGTTCATGAGAGACTATGTACTATGGCCAGTGGTTTGTGTAAAAACCACTACATGTACCTGGTTCCTAGTTCTGATAATGATAGTTCCTTTACATAGTACTCATGCCACGTTTTAATATTGATTTTGCGTCAAATTCATAATTTCATGATCATGATTTCATGTTTTTACCTGTTCATATTGTCAACATACAAATGCATGCATTACTAGCGACTCTGGATTGTAATTTATGCAATGTATATTCCAATCTTCTTTCAACACTATAACATTTGAAAACAAGTATAAAAGTTGATACAGCAGACTCGGTCTACTGTAAAAGTAACAGATTCAAGTGCTGTTGAAATTTATGGTATTGCTCAAATTAATGTTTCTACACCATATGGCAAATTAAGTTGGAAGTTGCATATATTGTCAGAAACTTCACACCCACTTATAGTGGGGTCACACTTCATGTCTACTCATAATGTTGTTTTATACTTTGGTGCCAAGCTATATCGATCAATTTTGGTTTCTAGCAAGTTGAAAGTAAAATGTCGAGATGAATGATAGCCATTGTTGATCCCAACTCTGAATGTGTTGTAATGTGTAAACTACCCAAAGGGCCAGATTATCATTTACAAGGTATATGTACTGCTAACACACAGGCAAGAAAAGAAAGGTTTATTTGTTGCAGGTCAATCATGCCACTGTACACAGTTGTCAAAGGTCAGTACCTTTTGCAGATATTAAATCCAAATCATACAACTAATTGTACATAAGGTACTACTCTGGCTTACTTTGAAATTTTGAATTGTTCATATCATATTTTAAAGTCTGATGATGTCTTAGATATTTTTCATAACAGTCATGTTTGTAACAATATTGTTTCACAAAAAAAACTGACAAGCATGAAACTGTTGTTTATGATGAAAATGATTGTAACCCTAACAGAATGATCATGATGTGTCTGTAAATATTTTTCCTGCTCCATAATGTGAGTGATTTTGAAATTACCACCTGTACATTCATATTTCAAATGAAAATGTTGATTTTTCATGCAGAAATCAGGCTGTAGGCAATGCTGAAAATACTTATTCTGATAATATTGTACATAACCCTAAAAGTCAGAATATTCATACAGGTGATATGTTTACTTGTCTGTCAGACATGGACAATATTGATAATTTACACAAAAATCAAAGTACTGGACAAGTACTGCGGGTGTTACTGGTAATGATAGTAAGGCCAGTTTTCAGCAAAATACTGATAATTTCAACAATTTTTTTGTCTCATTTTGATATGAATGATGATAGTTTATTACTGCTGATTCAAAAATCAGACTTGCAGAAATGTTTATATAGAAACAAAGGTATATTTGTGACAAAAGACAATCCTAGTTTAGGATATACTGATGTTTGTGAACATGTGATTCATCTTAAACCTGATGCTATTTCTAAGCACCATCAGCCATACCGTCTTTCTCCAGAAAAGCGTGAGATACTGCGTACAACTGTTTGATGAATTATTAAACCAAGGAGTAATTGCTCCTGTGAGTGAAAAAGAGGATGTTCCTATCTCGAGTCCTATTGTTCTCGTCGCTAAAAAGAAGAAAGCATCTTCAACAGATTCCAAGAATGGAACAACAAAACACCTTTCTTCCTACAGATTTTGTGTGGATTTTCGGTATCTTAATTCGCAAGTGCAGCCATTTCGATAACACGATACCCAATATACAGGAACTGACTGAATCCATTCTCAAATTCTACTCCAAATTTCATTAGTTCTATCGACATGAGCTCTGGATTTTCTTTCAAATGGCCATTGATCTAGTTAATGATTTACTATGATGTTACATCTAGCATGAGTTAACACGTGATCTTTAATGAGTTACACCACATTAGATCTAGTTAATGAGTTACATAGATTAATTAATGAGTTACACCACCAGATCTAGTTAATGAGTTACACCAATGGGTCTGAATACATCATCGGCCAGTTTTCAGTTATTAGATCTAGTTATGGACACAGTGTTAAAAGTTACACCACTTGACAGTTCAAGTTATCTGTGCATCTGTTAATGTCGACGATGTGCTGATTTGCTCACTTAGATCTAGTTAATGAGTACCACCACGGTTGTAATGATATTTACACACATCTAGTTAAAGATTTCACCACTTTAAGAGGTGTTTTCGCGACTTTCTCAAGCAGGACTCAAATGAGTGAATCCATCTAAATGTTTCATGTTACACCACGAAAGAAATGTATTTTCCCACGTCGGCCATGAGATGAGTCACCCGAAGGTATGAAGTTACCGCCATCGGATCTTTTAATGGGAACCACAGTTAGTTCTGTAATGAGTTACACCACGTGAATATCCAGTACACCACGGACACAATAATGAACTACGCTAGGGCCATGGGACTTTTAATGGTTCAAGAAATTACATCTCAATTATGAGTTACAATTTACCTTTTGAATTAATCTTCTGAAAGTTTGAGTTAAAGATCTAGGGACACCACATTTAGATCATTATAGACAAAACGCCCATCAGGAAGATTTGAGACTCTGAAAATCAAAACTACTTAGCTCCAAGGCTTTAATGATTTCCTAATTTTGACATTAATGGACTATTCACACGTAGTTCAGACTTTCAGTCGACACTTAATGAGTACAGGAGTCGGATATATGTTATACCAACTCCATGATGCTTAAAACCACGTGTTGTCAGATTTGGATCTAACAGGACTCTAGTTAAAGTTACACCAAACGTTGTTATTACATGAGTTACTACCAAACTGGAATGAGTTGGGTATGGTGTATGAACTAAATACTAGACTGTAGCTCTTACCTGAGAGGCCGTCATTTTGTCTCGAATGCGATCACCTAGTCCATCTTCAACCATTATTTCAGAAAATGATTAAATCTGGTATTTATGAGAGATCTGGTTAGCGATTCTTCAAGAATTTGACTTTGAAATTTTATACAAACCTGCAGATCTAAAATGGTAGTTCACCTTGATGATCTCTCACGCTGAAATTACACCCTTAGCATCCTTAATGTTACACCACGTGAGATGGAATGAGTTACACACGTCCAGATGAAAATGATATGTACACATTCCTTATGTTGATGAGATCCAATGAAACACCACATTACTTTACCTAACGCGACTACTTTGTCTGCACTTTTACACAATGAGTTACACCAAATTAGACTGATTAAGTGATGGTAAAAACGTTCCCAACACTGAGGTGACACCACAATTATATAATAAGAGATCAGTGTTTAAATGCCATCAAGGCATTCTGTTAGAGTTAAACACAATCACAATGTTAATGACAATGAATATGATGCAATTCTTAGTTGATTGTATTATACCTACCGAACGTGAAACGAGTTTTATCTTGCGTCACTAGAAACTAAATATTTGTTACACCATGGTCGTCAAAATGAATGACACTGTAACAAAAGAAAACACTGATCAGCTGTGTAAGGCGGTTAAAATTGCATATTGTCCTATGCCTAAGGATGATTCTCCAATTGCAAGCTGACTTGGGTGAACAGGGATACCATTCAACATTTTTTTCTGGAGTTATCAATGACCCATGCAAACTTGCTATTTAGATCAATAATGAGTTCTATGTCATTCGCGATCCATTCGATATATTAAAATTGACAGTTGTGATATGTCTAGCTTGCCTGCACTTTAGTACCCACCAAATCGTTACATTGACTCCAGTACATTAGTTGACAGTGAAACATACTCCATTGCGTATAATGTTCTAACTGATTGTGTTGACGTTCTCCTGATTGAACAATACCTGTGCCTCTGATAGTCCAACTCGGCTGGATACTGTATACTACCAGGCATTCAAATATCAGCAGGATACTGAAATTGACAGTCCTATATTAGACTATAGTCCAGGATACTATTGTTGATAGTGACAATGCTACCACATGAATAAAGTGACACATACTAAAAATAGCCAAAATCAGACAATTTTGATAATGACATACCCAACCGTTGATCTAGATATGAAAATATAAGATCCTAAATGAGAACGCTATCAGCCTTACAAAGATTACTGACCATATTTGAATGCCACCATGTCAGGGGTTATTAACTTTGTTGAATCTAATATTCTTTTTCCCAAAACCATGGTAGCAAGAGAAATTTTGTTCTATGGAATCTTCGGACTTTGCTCTTATCGATTCTGTACTGTATCATTTCTCGCGTATATGCCATGTCACAACGAACAAAGAACATGAGTCGTTATCAAATTTGTATACCTAAGAAAATGGTTACTTAAAACTTTGATTCTATGATATTGGAAAGCTATCACGACTCTCTTCTGATATTTCACAGTGGAATACAAGATATGCTAGTTACAGGATTAGGGAAGATTTGGGTCTAGAATGTATGTTAAAATTAAAACTATGTTCGTTCCTGTTTAGAAATGCCAGCAACGGAAATTGGATCTCGTTTGTACAAAAAATACATCAAAGCTTTTCCTTGCCTAGTCATGGCACCATTCCAGGTTGGGATAATAGACATTTATGGTCCATGTTAATTTCATCAGCAGGAAAATCGTACATTTTCACAGCCGGCTAGATATGTTCTCAAAGATGCTATTCACTGTTGCCTAGCAATGAGCACCATGTTGATGCACTGACATGTCTCCAGGTGTATCGTTGGTAATTTTCCATTTTATTTACTACGTATGGAGTCTGTGATAATTTCGTTTCAGACCGTGGCTCGGAAACATCTCGAAATACATGCGAAATCTCAAAAGTTACTAGAAATCCATATGAGAAATTTCACACCCAGCTACGTTCATCATTTTTTAGGTGCGTGCGTGAACAGAACACATATCTGCATGCTGTTTCATCGCAAATGCTGTTACAGCTTACTCCATACATGAACAATGTTAAAGACAACTGGGCAGGAAGATATTTCTTAACAACATCATGCCATAGTTTTATAAAAGTGAACATTACACTGTCACTTCTACTTCAGGATACTCTTTAGGGATTGAGATTATATATGGTTTTATTACCAGCATTTCCTTTAATGCTTTCACCCAATCCAATCAAAGACAATGGATCTCCTGATTTGAACTCCTAAGCTGACTAAGTTGATAAACAAAATTGTCATTTAAAATCTGGATCTAAAATTCGCACATGTCGAATTTTTCCTCAAATTGCTTTATGACATCAAAACCAATGATAAAGCTAACCTTTCGTTTATGCAAAATTAGTGATTAAAATGTGTTATCCCTTATTTAGTGCACCAACGGGGAAAGGTCGGAATCGGTAACCAGTTCAGGATCTTTACAAAGGTGTTTTTATTGGTTATTGACATAAATATCCCTCATGGTTTACACTAAAGGATATTAAACTTAACCAACAATGTCTTCTCGACCTGTACATATAGACAAACATTTTCATAAGCAATTAAGAGTGCCTATGTTCGTGCACAACCGAAGGAATCCATATATTATTTCCCAACTACATGGTCAAAAACATCGTTTTCTCTTTGGATATGGAGTACAAACTCAACCCTTGGATGTTGACGAGGATTGCCTTGTAAAATTAAAAACCAGTAGTGCCTCAATAAGTCCGTGACAATAAAACTACTGGACTGTACATTCGTTTCAGACGTCGAACAATAAGTACATCGTTGGCCCATCAGGCTAACAATTTTTGAAAACGGATTATTCATTGAAGCCAATCCGCTATTAATCGTAATTCAGGGGGCAGTTCTACTGATATCCATCCATCAGATATTCAGGATAAGGAATACAAAAATTAAAAACATTCAGCGTATATCTAGTCAGCGTAAAAACTCCATCAGGAACTGGAGTTCTTGATTCACTGGGTTGGCGATTCACTGAATGGTTCCCAAAATGTAAAAATGGATTCCATCCAAGGATCTCAATGCCTATTTCGGCACGGAGAATGGTATTTGGATTAACGAAAACAAAACAAAGAGAATCCATTAATTTGCAAATAAGTGTTTTTACCTGCTTTTGCGTGTCATGAAACTTTTATCAATACTTTGTAATAGCATACATGTACGTTACTATACTATAATAAAATGTCACCTTCATGTAGGCTTAAAAGTCAAAACATAATTCTTTTGTATACATAGCAAGCCTGTTTTCTTTGATTTTTCATGATGTGTGAGTTGTAAAATGACACTGTTCATGATAAATTAAAGTCATTTATATGAACAATTTTTGTTCATCCTTCATACAAACCTTAATTTTATTTGAATACTTTATGATAATATTCTATTATGTGAAAATGTCTGAATTGTATAATGAGTGCCCGCTTAAAAAAATTTTGTTATTTACAATGTTTACTGTTTGAAGTTAAAACATATATTGTTTCAAGGTTTTGATTTTTTTTATTTCTGGTCACTTATCAAGTTAGCAATCCTGTTCATTTGTATGATCATTTACATGTAATACAATATGTTTTTTTACTCCATTGTATAGAAGGAGGTATATAAATCTGTAATTTAAAGAATACATTCTGGATTATGAGATCATTGATTAATTAAGGTATTTCTTCCATTTGTTTAGAATTGTTCAGACACTTCGTAGCAACCCCCTAGGTCATATATGTCCCTTTGACAGATGCAAAAACTATGACCAACTGTTTATTAGAAGGTTTTCTTTTTTTTTTCGACGCCATCTTTATCTTTTGAAGCGACGCTTCAAAATTCAATCTGGAGCTATACGTAATTTTATTGTGCAAAATTTTAGTGTTTATCATAAAAAAAATCATATTTACTGACGGTACCTTTCCTTTCAACCATTTACGCTTACCGTTTTCAAGAATTATCACCTGATTTTTATGAACCTGTCGGTCATTAGTGAAATATTTTTGCAATTTCAAGATTTGTAACTTGCTATATAGTTGTAAACAAGACTTTGGGATGAAGCCAAAATTCATTGAAATTTACATAAAACTTTAAGCTCGGTCTCAATGATTGGAGGATATATTTCTAAAGTCAACATTTTTTTGGACAATAAGAAATAAAGTTTGCTAGTGTTCCTTCCAGTGTTGGACTTTTGAGGATTCCTTGGACACCAAGGTGTTAAATAAGAAACATATACTAAACTCTTAGGAGCCCATTCTAATATTTCCTATGGTGTTATATGCCAAATGACTTTATAGCATCTTTAACCTTTTCCTTGTTAATTTGATGTCAATTAAAATATCCATTCTGAATTGCTATTCTCATTAAGTTCCTGGGACCAAAGTATCAGTTAACAAGTATTGTTTTGCAGCAGAGACAGACAAGAGGCATATTTTTCTATGCCAAAATGTCTTAAATATAGAATATGTCAGTCCTCAAGAAGACTTATCAATATAGTCATACCATTTCTGAATAAACTGGTCAATTGGTCTACTTTTAACAAGTTTTTGTAATTAGCCTTTTGTAAAACAGCAAGTTGATTGATATATCCAAACATGATTTAAACTAGCTCTGATAAAATATCTTAAACATCTTACAGCCATTTAAACAAGAGCTGTCGGAGAACAGCAAAGCTCGCCTATTCAGAAGAAGTTGTTGTTCAAGTATTTACTATTTAAACATGGAAATATGACAAATTAACAGACTAAAAAAAACCTAAAGGGCCCCAAATTGGTTGTATTATCACGTTCAGCATCCATACACATTAGGAAAATAAAATCATAAACATTTATGATGACTTAAGCTTAAACAATAGACAAAATAGAAACTTGCTCAAAAACTTTAACGTGAAATATGACAAATTAACAGACTCAAAAAAAAACCTAAAGGGCCCAAAATTGGTTGTATTATCACGTTCAGCATCCATACACATTAGGAAAATAAAATCAGAAACATTTATGATGACTTAAGCTTAAACAATTGACGAAACAGAAGCTTGCTCAAAAACTTTAACGTGAAATGGGACGCCAACGCTGACGCCGACGCCGACGCCGGGGTGACAACATTAGCTCCCCCTATTCTTCGAATAGGCGAGCTAAAAACGTCTGGTCTATTTTCATGTTAAGTATACATTATGCCAAAAAGTAATCATTCTACATTTTATTCCAATATCAATTGGGTATCTTGTTAGCTCGCCATAAACCATGAATTGTTTTATACACTTTTTTAACTTGAGGAAATTACAAATGATTTTTTCTACAATATTTGTATTTTCAAATCCCCATACTTCTGATGAGTATAATAAAACTGGCATTACAAGTGACTAAAATATTTTCAGTTTAAAATCAACAGGAAGGGATACATTCCTTTGTTTCTTAAAAATAGTAGACACTGATTTAATTGTTTGTTCAGCAGTTTTTTCCTTTTCTTTAAAAACGCTACCATTAATGTTAAAAAATATACATAGATATGTATACCCTTCTTATCAAAATAATTCTATATCCCATAACGTAAACTGGTGTTGTTGGGCCAATTTACGTTTTGAGAATATTACAACTTTTATCTTTCTGATATATTAGATTATAATTTCCATGTAATGCAATAATGTAATGCAATATTATTCAAATCCGTTTAACATTTGTTGTAGAACAGTGTCATCGCCATATAAAATGATAAAAGTTTGGGATACATTTCAATATTATCTGTAAATAATTTGTCAATAGTTGTCAGACAATTAACATTCTTTTTCCGCCAGATAAGATTCCAAGTCATCAAGGTATATTGAAAATAGGAAAGGAGATATAAATAAGGTACCATACTGTGCATGTATATGTTCAATGTAAATTAACAATGTAAGCTGATCTTGCAGAATTGCCTTACAGCGTTATAATAAATGCAGTTGTCTCATTGCATTGGATATAATTGATTTAAGGCAGTTCATGTGGCGACCGAAAAAGGTAAAATCACCATTTTCAGAGTGATCAGAGAAGATTGATAGTCAAGGAGGGAAAACATAAGACAACCTGTGTTATGCAAATTAATATCTAATTTATTTTGAATAAAGTATGCCGAAGATGATGATTAGTGTATTATTAACAATAATCTTAATATGTTTTCTAAAAATATTAACAACTAATGTCATATTGTGTTATAAATTTAATGTTTTATTTATTCTTTTTATTTCAAGCATGTAGATGTCATAGAAAATAAACAAATACCAAGTATATGCATATTAAAGTAAAATTCACAAATCACAACACTAATGTGTATTGTATATATGGAATGAAGATGATGATGGTAATTATTTGGATCAAAAATGTTTACAACATTAAATGTATTATATATATGGAATTTGAATATGATGATAGTAATTATTTTCATATCAAAAACTATTACAGTATTAAGCTACCACAGTTGAAAATGATTTCTTTCATTTTGTTCACACATTTTTTCTCCTGGACTGGTTCCAATTGAAATGATACTTGCATGTAGACATTCTGTAAAACATAAGAAAACAATAAATGTATTAACAGAGAAATTACCGAAAAGGCTAATATCATATAATTAAACTTTTTTTATATATAAATAACAATACCAGTTTAGAGTAAATATTATTGAAATTTATTTTCTGTTGTTCTTTAGTCCTCCTGTTCTTTGGAGTTTTGTCCTTCATAAATTGATTGTAATACAGCAGTTGTCATATAATGTATCTGATAATGTGCACACAGAAGTATAAGTATATGCATATGCATGTGTGCATGGGCACGGTGATAAGTTTATTTTGCCGAGTAAAAAGTTCAAAGAACTAGTATTGTTCATACTCAAAGATGTAATCGCACTAAAAACAGTGATCGTGTAGGCTTTTGTGTGATTGCATTTGTAAGGGGTGTATCTCTGAACGCCAACATTTTGGATTTAGCTGTAGGGTAGTTTGTTGTGACAGTGGTTATAGTCTTTTTCCTAAAGGCAGACCCAATGCCACAGGTAAATTTACCTGTAAAAGTTACCTGTGTTGATACTTATCTAAGTGTATATTGATTAATTTTCATTTCAATAATTGTTCATATTTTTAATATCAGATACATATATACATTAATATATGTTTCTGTTAATATCTATGAAAAAATATAACAATAGAATCTATGAATGAAATTAAATTAAATTCACAATGATTTTATTAAATACAATGAAATTATTGTTCATGCAGTGATGAATGTTATATGTGAATTTATATATACACGATCTGTTGGCGGTGGATTTATGCTTGTTGGCGTGAGCATCTTTAACATCAGATACATATATACATAATATATGTTTCTGTTAATATCTATGAAATATGACAAATAGAATCTATGAATGAAATTAAATTAAATTCACAATGATTTTATTTCAAGAATTTTAAAGATTTCCTTGATATATCTAAAATCTCTGGTATAAATCTCATTAGATTTTCAATAGATTGATACTAAAATCAAGCAAAATTCTTTGAAACTTATTTCACATGGAAGTAACTTTACCATTCAGTAATATCAAAGAAAAAATCCAAAAAGGAATTATCCAGTTTCAACTTAGTGTAACACTAATTTGATTAAAAGTTTGAAATAATATAAGCCTTTTGCCTGTTGAAAAGTGATATATTTCCACAAGGTCTTCCATATATGTCTGTTAAGTGACCTTATATACATATATAGTACATGTACATGTAACATCTGCGTTAATAACCTACCAAAGAGTAAGTGAATTTATGTCAAATATGATTTCCAAATTTTAAAAATGAATTACTTGTACTTGACTGACCTTTTTAAGTTAACAGAACATACAATATATATTTTGAAAGTTGCATTAGGATGCATCATTTATCATTATTATATAATTTTCCTGTTTTCTTATCCTAAGATGGTATTTCTAGATCAGCGTGATGTTACATTATAATGTAAATGTACATGTACATTTGTATATCATTATAGCAAAAGAGCACCCAATAATTAAACTGTTGTCCGTTAACAGCGCAGTAAAATTATATATTTTTGTGCATGTTAGAAATAACATATAAATTTCTTTCCTATGGTTGAATTTCGGTCAAACATTGTTACTAGATACAAATTGGTATATGTACTATAATCTTTAAACAGAAAAAAATTAGAAAACTGTTAATTTGGTATTCTGAGCACTAAAAGTTTGCAACATTTTGAGAATTACAAGACCTTCAACATATGGACTTGAAATAATTTTGCCAGTATTGCAACATTAACATCTATAATGTGTATTAAAATGAATATGGTTAAGACCCTAAGTAACAGTCTTCAATCTCATTTCATTTAGTATTTTTACATTATTAAGTGACTTCTAAAAATATTTTGTATCAAAAATACATATAGAGCATTAAACCCCAATGATATATTATTACCAATGTTTATAAAACATCATAATGTGTGTTTGTGTCGGCTTCAATAGATTACCAACTTAAACTATAATCAACAGGTCAAAATTTCGACAATATTAATTTAAACTTTTGTGATATTGTTTTTTCTCACTCATTTTTCTAACCAAATACTTAAAGGTGTACGTCTATGCGATAAAAGAAATCATACGCAACTATGCACGGTCACAAGAAATGAAAGTTGGCTAAGAATGTAGCCCTACTGGAACTCCTATGTCAATACAGAATACTGTTACATTAGAATATACACTGATCAAGAAACCTGTTTTTCTGATAAAATTGAGATATGATTTGTAAAAAAATATTTCACCTGGAACTCAAAATGCATCGTTCTTAATAATCCACATGTAGCTCCATATTAATTCTTAGCATATTAAAGCACTGATTATCTTTGATTAATAATTTACGTTACGTTGTATATAATACGGAATATATTGAAGGAATTTTTATCCAAAACCCACCAATGTTACCTATGATACTGATTGAAATACAGGTAAATCTCAAGTGACTTTACAGGTGAAAATAAAGACAGCTTATATGAAACAGTATATAATTGCCTTCCTATTGTTTCCTAAAACAACACCTACCTGTTGTTGATAAATATGTTGGCGTTAAGAGAACACCCCTTTGTAAGACTGTGCCAGGTGGTAGAGATTAGTTCCGCTCGAGTGATCACACAATGCAAGTGAGAATCGGGAGTATGTTTATGTAAGTTTTAATTACTAATCTCTGATGATTGTTGATAAAATATAACTCAGGATAATTGCTAAACATTTAACCGTTTTCTCCACGTTTGTTGTAGATTGAAACAGCTTTTTAAGTGCCGTTCTACGGAAGAATTATGAAAAAGAAATCGGCATTTTCATCGATCTACAAATGAAGTAGTCCAAAAAAAATCTCACTTCGAGTTATACGAACATTTTATGTATGATTTTTGTCATTCGGACCAAAAATACTTCGTTAATTACGTAGTTTACTGAATACGTTATATATATTATCAGAACGTCAAGCTCCTGTAGGCCTACATGTGATGAAAGTGGCTAAAATGTTTTTAGTGACAACCTCTATACGTGCTTTAATATGTATATATAATCTGATAATGTATACATGTGCTTATAAAATTATCGATAATTATGGATGTGGTAAATATTCATACCTTATTAACTGCCGTAAGTTGGAAGATTACGCCAGCTTGGACATTTAGAAAATGTTCATCGTCTCTCACGCGCTATTTGATCAGTTTACAAAGTTTATCCTAAATTTTCTTAGAGTTGTCTTTCTTCCATTGTGGATTTACACGTACATGTGGCATAACGCAGCCGTGATAAACAAATCTCCATTTCGTCCTGAGATTTATTTGCTCCCGAACTAATATGATTCAAATTACAAAAATCATTATTGTAAAAATTTTGATGTTTGAGGTGAAACATTGATTTCATTTTTTCCGTTGCGGGATAATTGTCACTAGTAGGGACAAAACGCGTGGGGCGAAGCGAAGCATTTTCGGGACGAAACGTCTTCATGCATTGTTAACAACATTTTCGGGACGGAAAGTCTAGATACATTGTAAACAATTCAAGTGAAAATTTTCCAACCTAAGATCATTTGGATAGTGTATATGGTAAGGATATGAAAGCAGTTATCTACTTCTCCTATTTCAACATTACAGATACGCTTATTTCAGTAACTTTCATATTCAAAATTTGCTATTTAAAATTCCCGGTAAAATCAAAGTTGTTGAATACACTGCCGTTAGGAGCGCTAGTATCTGCGAGCAAGTTCTAAGCCAATCATATTGAGGAAATTGACTGAAAGAGAATTTTGCAACCACGATCACAATGGCGAGGTGATCCTCGCCAATTAGATCTTAAAGTTAAAAGAACTTTTAAACTTAAACTATTACAAAAATGTATCAGAATCATTAAGCCCTGTATAACTAAGTGAGGAATTGGTAATGCCATTGTGATATGTCTATGAAGCCATTCTAATATTGGTTTTTTTCCCCTCAAAAATACATAATTTCAGTACAATAATGAAAATTCTACATATGACAGGTATGTCGAATGAAAACTTATTATACATACTTGTGTCATTTCCCTTTTGAGTTTCTCCACAGCACAGGTGTTCCTTTGTACACCATTAGAAACGACAGACAGAAGCTGTTTTAAAGCCATAACATCCTCCTGGACTTTATACATTGGCTTTGACGACATCCGAGCAAGTCCATCCTGGACAGATTTTTCCTCTTTGACATACTTCCTGTCAACGAAATGACATTATTTATCAAGGCATATACCAGCTTCATATACTTTTGTCCACAAAACGTAATATCCAAGACCTTTTTTTTTTTATTACTGTTTGCCATAATTTCATCACCAAAATTAATTTTATCTAGTTACAATCACATCCTGTTACTGAATTTTCTTAGGATAAGGAAGAAAGATTATATATACATTAACATTAATTGAGTCAATCTAAACCTTACACAACATGTTTTGAAAAGGCAGTTAGTATTTACATCTTAAGACTATAAATTTGATAGCTGAATTTGGTTTCTACTTTCATCTGTTGACATACTAAAATGTGGCTGCTACGGAAAGTTATGTGTGACACAATGCCAAGAAACTCTCTGCAATAGTGGCCTCTAAATTATCATTATTATTATGAGTACTCCATCAATATCAACATGCTATCTTCTATCTTTTCTATATTTTAGTTAACACATAATGAATGCACCTTTTCATGTCTACCGTCTGGAAAATGCTGCTTTTACCGTAAAAACTTGTATAATTTGCGCACCAGTGTAATTTGCGCTGGTACTTTTTAGGGCTGAAAATGCTGAAAAAAATCTACTATCAGTATATTTTGCGCATCAATTTTTTTTGGAAAAAACGATGTCCAGGGAGTC
The DNA here is from genome assembly GCF_041381155.1 of Argopecten irradians. Classification (NCBI taxonomy): domain Eukaryota; kingdom Metazoa; phylum Mollusca; class Bivalvia; order Pectinida; family Pectinidae; genus Argopecten; species Argopecten irradians. Next base: position 89,213 of record NW_027187512.1, on the reverse strand, counting down.
CCAAAATCGATGTATGAAGGTGACAATTTCAATGCAAAATATTCCCCTGAAATGCTTGACAACTTGCACAAAGAAGTGTTGTATTAAGAAGAAATAACATATTAAAACCGAATCGTGTTTGTTTTCTTTTATTGGCCACCTTAACCTGAAACTAAAATATCTTGCAGATGTCTAAAACATCGGCGGTCCGGTCCGCCGTACTCCGTGCACATGTCAATGCTTTGAGATATTACACATGAATAGTAATCAGGAACATTTAAAAAGATTTGAATCTATTTGTTTAAAATTGTCACAATAAGTAATTAGTGTGTTTGAGATCATTAACAATCAACAGCAATCGGCTAGCGGATACGTATGTTAGCTTGCAACAATCACATTGCGAGTAACTCACTACCTGTACGGTACCAGATCCAAGCTGATGGCTAATAATATTTATAAATACGGTTGAATATGTCACTAACCTTGTAGCTTGTTAATTTAGCAGTAATAAAATTGCAAACCACTTATTAAAGTCCTAAATATAGGTCAGTTTAAGCATCTTATAAATCCCACGTGTGTTTTGACTTTTTGCACACGGCCTTCAGCTGGGCCCTACGTAAGGTTCCATGTGCAAAGCTAATGGCTAATTATATTTATCAATACGGTTGAATATGTCACTAACCTTGTAGCTTGTTAATTCTGCAGTAATAAAATTGCAAACCACTTATTAAAAGTCCTAAATATAGGTCAGTTTAGGCATCTTATAAATCCCACGTGTGTTTTTGACTTTTTGCACACGGCCTGCAGCTGGGGTATACGTATGTTTGTGTATACACACACACTCTCTCTACAGACTTTCTCTACAGCCTCTCTCCCCTAAAAAAAATACAGGTAAACTAGATTGACCCGGCCAAAGTCACTGATTGTGGCTGTCCCATTATACTACGAGGTGCACAGGGTATACATCGCTTGCTGTCAGTAGAAGCCATGCTCTCAGTCAGTCGCCATTGAATTCTCAGGGCAAATGGAAACAAGACAATGTGATCATAACTTAACACTTTAATTAGCCTTAGATAACCCACTTTAATAGGTGAGGCATTGTTTTTACAATCTTTAATACCTTTTATCATATAAAATGGCTACCATACATAGAGCGGTACCTCAACATTCATAGATCGTCAGCCCCTCAGAATGGACAGATTTTTTCCCCATAAAATTTTTAAATCTCCTCTATCAATATAATTTGAGCACCCCCAACTTCAAATTTTATTTTTGCACAGAAAAAGTGCGCAAATTACACAAGTTTTTACGGTATTAACAAATGCTAAGTGACAAAAAGTGACATAAAGTGGAATCTATAGCCATTACTAGATAATACGATTGGAGATAATACAAACACTGCATGAATTTGATATGTGTACATTCAAATGTTTCATACTTACTTGAATTCCTCTACAGATTCTACAATGGGTTGAGGGATGAATGTCTTCTTCAGAGCTTTGCCATCTCTACATCAGAAATAAGTTTTGATTTATTCTATGTTTATCAGATCTAGTGAAATATAATGAAAGACAATCATAAGTCTCTGATTTGTATTGATTTCCTTACTGCAGAATTCTTACACAATTAAATTACATGTATTTGTTATTTCCATGGCCATTCAATTTTAAACCTGCAAAACTTAATCACATTGAAAATGCTGTGACATGAAAATTGCAAAATTCAATAGCGACAAAAGAAATTCGGTTGATAGTAAATATTAATAACTGATGGCTCTTCAAAATACAATATCCTGTGTGGAGACACAGGGACCTACTTTTGATCCAGTGTGAAGACCGGAGAGTCGGACACAGTGACCTACTTTTGATTAAGCATTGGTTGTCATATTTTTGACATGCACTGGTGTGTAACATACATTGGGTGTTCTAACATAGCCAAAGATGTTAGGGTGTGTGTTAGCGCACCATGTTAGGGTGTGTGTTAGCGCACCATGATAGGGTGTGTGTTAGCGCACCATGATAGATATGCTAGAACACCCAATGTATGTTACACACCAATGCATGTCAAACATGTAACAACCAATGCTTATATTTACATTAATATAGACATTCCCGTTATAAGAAGAAAAAGGGTGAAAAATAAAGTATGAAAATAAAAGTAATACGTTTGTATAGTGAAAAATATCATTTGATGGCACAGCCAATAATTTGGCAGGAAAGAGTTGAGTTCTTGCAACTTCTGGTGGTTCCCATAACAATTACAGTAGATGTAATAGTCCCATCAATAAAACAGGATATACAATAAGTACAACATTTAAATATATTTCAAATATTTCCATATTGATCCATTTTCAAAATATGTTATATTTTTTAGTGAACTATCGTACTGACATAAAATCCACCCAGTCATTTCTTGACCCCTTGAACTCTGATTGTGGTATAAGCACACCAGAGCCTATTTGCCAATGTTATTAATGGACAATATCATACATCGGGTTTAGTAGCAACATATATATAGATACTGTACAGTGGTAAATATTCCAGTGTGAAGACTGGAGACACAGTGTGGTCTACTTTTAAACCTCAAACACGACACAGAATGTTTATATTTAGACTTCTCAAAACAAAAGTCAAACCGAAGTCAAAACTGAAGTTTTTTTACCTTTGTAACTTATGTGAAAATTTATATTTAAATTGGTTTTGCTAAATGATAAATAACTAGATTAATGTCTAAAGCGAGAGAGGAGTTTTATGTGCAAGATCTTACCCTGGTTTTGCATCTGCTGCAGTGTCACCTGTAACAAAAGAATATATCAAATAAGATATCATTCCACCATAGAACAGCAAGATATCACTGTTCTTCTTCCATATTGTCTATCAGCACAAAAAACCTGATTTACATCCAAGACATTTAGTTTTTAACTAAGAATACAACTATCTTTGATAACAATTCTCACAATGTGAATTACCCTATAGATCGAAAGAAAATGACGGTGAGCTGGTTAACAGACATTCAAAATCTTAACTAATGTCCTCAAGAAGTCAAATGAATTTCAAAAGAACTCTTCACATTGCTAACTGTGGTATCAGTATGCCTTTTTTAATTCACTGTGTGTAATTTGAGGCTCTATATGAGTCTAATGTCATTCCATAGTGACCATTTTCTTTAGAGACTGAAAAAAAACCTCTTGACAGTTCAACTATTGACCAAGATGGTACCAACAGCTCAGGGAAGTTACTACTCTTGGCTGATAAGGCATGATTCCACTGCACATATTTTGATAAGACTTTACCTGTAGCAGCTTGTGAAGTTTTGGGGTCCACTCCTCCGAGACCTGAAGTCTGTGGTTTGGTTGGGATGTTGCTGAAAACACTAGTCCCTGTACCTCCAACACCTGTCGCACCAATTCCCCCTAGGCCAGTTGTGGCTCCCCCTAGGCCAGTTGTGGCTCCCCCTAGGCCAGTTGTGGCTCCCCCTAGGCCAGTTGTGGTCTTTCCACCTAGACCCACACCACCAAGCCCACCAAATCCTGCAGTTGTACCAGCTGTTGTGCCTGTAATGGAAATGCTATTTCAGTCAACCTGTAAGCTTATATATATATATATATATAATTAGCTAATGCAAAGGTGTGAGAAGGTAAAGAACTTTTGCTAAAGAAAAATGGGATTAAGAAGGTACACTTCATGCATAAAAGCCTGAAAGAGTTCATTAGGGTGAATGAGATAATAAGGCCAAAAAATATGTTTGTTTAGGGTCACATTAGGCCAAAAAAATATGTTTGTTTAGGGTCACATTAGGCCAAAAATTATGTTTGTTTAGGGTCACATTAGGCAAAAAATATGTTTGTTTAGGGTCACATTAGGCCAATAAAATATGTTTGTTTAGGGCCACATTAGGCCAAAAAAAAATATGTTTGTTTAGGGCCACATTAGGCCAAAAATTATGTTTGTTTAGGGTCACATTAGGCAAAAAAATATGTTTGTTTAGGGTCACATTAGGCCTATAAAATATATTATGTTTTAGGGCCACATTAGGCCAAAAGTATGTTTGTTTAGGGTCACATTAGGCCTATAAAATATGTTTGTTTAGGGCCACATTAGGCCAAAAATTATGTTTGTTTAGGGTCACATTAGGCAAAAAAAATATGTTTGTTTAGGGTCACATCAAACCAAAAAAATTCTGTTTGTTTAGGGTCACATTAGGCCAAAAAAATATGTTTGTTTAGGGTCACATTAGACCAAAAAATATGTTTGTTTAGAGTCACATTAGGCCAAAAAAATATGTTTGTTTAGGGTCACATTAGGCCAAAAAAAATATGTTTGTTTAGGGTCACATTAGGCCAAAAATTATGTTTGTTTAGGTTCACATTAGGCCAAAAAATATGTTTGTTTAGGTTCACATTAGGCCAAAAAAATATGTTTGTTTAGGGTCACATTAGGCTAAAAAATCATGTTTGTTCAGGGTCACATTAGGCTAAAAAAATGGGGTAGGTAGGTCAGACTTTTTTTTAAATATTTTATATAATTTTCATGTAACAGATTTAAAGTGATCAGTCGGGCAAGGATAACTAAAGTCAGTAAAAATGGTGTGAATGTATCCAGTATAATTTCTTATGAAATAGAAAAATAAAATCTCTCGTCAAAGTCTGTCTGCGTACAAAGAAATTAATTTAAAGTATGAATCCTAAAACGTCCTCCCGGTGACGTCCGTGGTCACATTTCCACGCAGCCTCGCTTTCAACTTCTCTTTATTTCAATGGTCAGAACTGGGAAACGTAAGCAGAACTTGACCGTCGTGTTAATATGTGAGACTTTTTGGAAGGCCAATGAAGGCATTTAGACTGGGTTTTTTTGCCCGACTATTCACTTTAATGTATTTGGAAGATATTGTCAAATGTGCATTTAAAAGTAAGTTTATATTGTTCACCATACTTTAACATGCTGCTATACATTGTCTCTTTGTCCTTTACAATAATTGTCTTCTAATTTTTCTTTTTTTTCTTGTGTCAATTTGGCATCTTTAATAATGGAAAAACTTGCCTTTTTCATTTTCATATGTACATATTTATTATACATGTATTTCAAACTTCTTTGACAATATGCAGAATGTATTTAACAAAATATATGCTTGTAGAGTATTCTTGTAAATTTTACAAGTCTATAGACTAAAACATGTACACTAAGTTTGGATTGAAACAAAATATTTAATTTACAAGCGATATTTATAACCCAGACAAAACCTAAACACTTAGCGCTGTCACTCACCGGCACCGCAATACTGACATAACACGCTAACACAGTGGGCCACATGCCAAAGTTACCCACTAACAGGACCTAGAATATTGTGCATGAGGTGTTAATTAATTGGTGATTGCCATGCATTCATAATCCGATTGAAATATGCAGAATGTATTTAACAAAACATATGCTTGTAGATTATTCTTGTAAATTTTAAAAGTCTATAGACTAAAACATGTACACTAAGTTTGGATTGAAACAAAATATTTAATTTACAAGCGATATTTATAACCCAGACAAAACCTAAACACTTAGCGCTGTCACTCACCGGCACCGCAATACTGACATAACACGCTAACACAGTGGGCCACATGCCAAAGTTACCCACTAACAGGACCTAGAATATTGTGCATGAGGTGTTAATTAATTGGTGATTGCCATGCATTCATAATTCAATTGTCGTGTCTGGTTGGCCGCCATTTTTCGGGTGCGTTTGATTGCAAAAAGTCCCAAAAGTTGAGGAACTTCGCCACAGATGCAAACTAAAAAGATGCATCACAAGATTTTCAATTTTTATTGATTAAAAGTTTAGGGTCGGGGTAAACTCTAGGTAGGACCGGAGGACCCTTAACAAACCTTTTATTTTTTTTCCCTATATCATCGCTGAAGGAATCAAGATTGATTTTATATATTTTTCCTTCTCTTCGTTAAGTCATCCAAAATTAACTGATAATTGTACTATTTCAAATAATGTTCAACACCCCATACAGCCTCTAAGTTGATCTGTGATAGATCCCAAGAATTACCTGCCGCTGTGGTTTTGGCACCAAAGTTGAAGCCAGTAGGAGCTGCAGCAGCTGTTGTAGTGCTGGGTTTGATTCCTCCTAATCCAGGCAATGTAAGACCTGACAAAAGAAAAGAAATCATACTGTAAGATCAAAATTCATTACCTCATCACCTCAGGCAAAACAGGTACCATTACCCTTATCACATCAAGCAAATCATAATAAGTACATGTACTCTCATCGCCAAAGGTGAAACATGACAACTGCAGGTACCCTGATCAACAATTCAAAGGCAAAACCGGTAAGGTATCCTTATAGCCTAAGGTAAAACAGGTACCCTCATCATAATGTCAAAACATCAGTCAATTCAGTATTAAAACTTTATTTCAATAGTAGAAAAGGACATAACAAAATAACACTTTTAAAGGGCCACTACCTTTCTGAAACGGCTTTTAATTTTTAAAATGGGAATGAAAAACGAGATCGATAATTTTGTAGAGTCACAGAAGTTATTAACTTACCGATAATACTACACGTATCATCACCTTCTGAACAATTTTATTAAAATAAATAAAATGTTAATTTTCATAACGCGGGTCGTTTTATGTTTCCCGCTGTCGTCCTAAATACCGCGCGGTAGTTGACTATCTCTGCGCCAGACGGCAAAACGGCGAAATGACTCTCCACTGTTATCATATATTACGCAGGAAATCTTGCTTATGTTTGGTGTTGTAACCTCATCTTAGGCCATCGGTATATATTTTCTGATGTTATTAATGTTTTTTAAGAAACCTTTATGTTTTGCTCCGGAAAGGTAGTGGGCCTCTAACAAAATCGTGATTGGGTGGTGTGGTGGTTAAGCTAATTGCCTTTCACCTTTACCTTTCATCCGGGCCTTCGAAAGTTATTTGTATAAGTTGTATAACTTGTTTCGCAACCAATATAAAATAAGTAAAGTTTATAATATATAAAATTGTCATCTTAACCAAACAAAAACAAAATTGGCATGATCACAGAAATATAGGACAAACTGTATATGATTTAATAAACACTCACCTGTGGCTCCTGCTGTCGTGGTGGTGGCACCTAAACTAAAACCAGTGGTGGCTTGTGGCTTTGCTGCGGATGCTGATCCAAACAGATTACCACCACCAGACCCCAATGTCGTCCCAGGCGTGGCACCAAGTGTCCCTGTCCCTAGTCCACCAGACGTCCCAGATCCTAACAATCCACCTGTAGCTGGGGTCCCAAGAAGAGAAGGGGCAGCAGTACTAGTGGCTGCCGGAGTCGCTGCACCTCCAAAGGAAAAGCCGCCGCCAGCAGTAGTTTTAGCTGTCCCTAAAGTTTGAGTCAGGAGACTAGGGGGTTTGGTAGAGGCGGGTGTACTGAACCCTGCAAGGGGAGACGCTGCTGCTCCAGCAAGGCCCCCAAGGGATGGAGTAGAATTTGTTCCACCAAAGTTGAAGCCTCCTGTTGCAGCGGTGGCAGTTCCTCCAGCTGCTGGTGTGGCCGCTGTAGCTGCAGGAGCATCTGTAAACATGAAAGCATAAGGTATAAGATGTCAGACATCACTCAACAACATTAAAATAATCTTAAGAGTGAGGGTACGTAATTTTGCACAGTATGTAATTTCGCACACCTGACAATTTTTCGTGAGTATTGTCTAAATTTCAGAAAGATTATCACTGTTGTTGTTGTTTATGTTGTGACTAAAGGAGGCCTTTCAATGTGATTTTGTCATATTTAGCTAAACTTTTCAGGATAAGTTTGTTTTGAAAAACAAAATTGGAATGATACAGCCAATCTCAGTAAAGAAATTTAAAGAAAGTAATTAAACCACTTGATATAAAACAAGGGCCAAATGGGTCCGAATCGCTCAACTGCTATCTGGTAATCATACATGGCTCATACTTAACAAATAGGAGAGCGAATAAGAATTTATATCATGTCCAAGCACATATTAAGAAGAAGTCGTTCAAAGATTTTAGCCTATTTGACCCCTGTGACCTTTAATAAAGGTCAAGGTCATTCATTTGAACAAACTTGATAGCCTTTCATCCCAGCATGTAACAGGCCTAATATATGGTCCCTTGGCCTCTTGGTTATTAAGAATAATTTGTTAATATTTTAGCCTATTTGACCCCTGTGACCTTGAATGAAGGTCAAGGTCATTCATTTGAACAAACTTGGTAGCCCTTGATCCAAGCATGCCACAGGCCTAATATCAGGTCCCTAGGCTGTTTGGTTATTAAGTCGAAGTCATTTAAAGATTTAAGCCTTTTTAACCCCTGTGACCTTGAATGAAGGTCAATGTCATTCATTTGAACAAACTTGGTAGCCCTTTATTCCAGCATGCCACAGGCCCAATATCAGGTCCCTAGGCTCTTTTGTTATGAATAAGAAGTTGTTTAAAGATTTTAGCCTTTTTGAAGGTCAAGGTCATTCATTTGAAAAAACTTGGTAGCCCTCTATCCCAGTATGTCACAGGCCTAATATCAGGTTCCTAGGCCTCTTGGTTATTAAAAAGAAGTCGTTTAAAGATTTTAACCTATTTGATCCCTGTGACCTTGAATGAAGGTCAAGGTCATTCATTTGGACAAACTTCGTAGTCCCTCATCCCAGCATGTTACATGGCCAAGTATCTGGTCTCTAGGCCTCTTGGTTATGAAACGGAAGTCTTAACAAGATATTTCAGCCTATTTGACCCCTGTGACCTTGAATGAAGGTCAAGATCATTCATTTGAACAAACTTGGTAGCCCTTCATCCCAGCATGGCACAGGTCTTATTTCAGGTCTCTAGGCCTCTTGGTTATATAGAAGAAGTTTGTTAAAGATTTTCACCTATTTGACCCCTGTGACCTTGAATGAAGGTCAAGGTCATTCATTTGAACAAACTTGGTAGCTCTTTATCCCAGCATGCTATAAGTCGAATTTCAGGACTCTAGGTCTCCTAGTTTTGGAGAAGAAGTTGTTTAAATGGAAAAGTTGACGCCGGACAGACGGACGGCCGTACGGACGACGGGCGCTGCACCATAGCATAAGCTCACTTGCCCTTCGGGCAGGTGAGCTAATGATATGCCTGTAACATGTTCATACCTTCAGTAGGTGATATAGAATTCATAACTATATCCAATAAGCTGGTTTTTCCACAATAAAACAAAATATCGTTATTTAAAATTAAATCCGGACCAAATTTTAGTGATATTAGTCATGTTTTCTTTTTTTCTGAAAAAATGATCTCAAGAAAAATTGATTTTTTAGAATTTCCATGAAGATTGGCTTATTTGCAATAAGAAAAGCTAATAAAAAGTATACCTCACCGCATTATTTAACAAAATATGACCGATTTGCTTCCTAATACCCCTTAAATTTTGGCCTGAAAATGTTAAAAAATAGGCGAATCCATAGCACTTTTCAATGTTTAATGTTTTTCATTCACCCTTCTTAGTTGTCAACATTTTATAAAATCATTGGAGCATACCAGATAACACAATAATTACATATCTTGATGATTTCATTTACTTTATATATAAACTATAACAAACCAGTTTGAAAGCTACATGTATATGTAGACCTGACCTCAAACTTTTAAAAAGAATCTAATTCAGTAGGAAATATATCAGCTTTTTCTGAGACAAATAATTTGCTCTGTGTGATACTGTATTAAAATGAATTATTTTCCATTATAGCATCTTTCAAATTATAAGTTAAGATTTTAACACAAAATAAAATGAAAATAATTTCCATAAATTTTATTTCTGTATTTTGTTTGCCCGTTTCCGGACGAATATAAGTATACCGGGGATGATACAGTGATTGCACGATCCGATATGTCTCACGATATCTCACCTACGATCCAATACGTATCACGATACTCTATTTATTTATGGTATTGTCAAAGCAATAAACCAGTGAAAACCACTTCTGGAATCAATTTTTATTGATTTTTTTAACACCAACTATTTTGAACAGAAAGAGTTCTATATTCTAAAGATTCTTCTTCAGGAAAATCAGTCTATCCACCGTTTCGGGACAAAGAGCACTTCTAGTAGCGGTTACTATGTCACCGGCAGTGCTAAATACACGCTCACTAGGGACGGAAGTAGCTGAATGCCAAGCATTTGTTTAGCTACTTTAGCAAGTAGAGGGAAGTTAAAACAATGTTCTTGCCACCAGGAGAGAGGGCATTCTGACAACTGAGAAGAACTTTCCTTTTTGTACAGTTCAATTTCCTGTTTTATACGTTCGTCCAATGATTTTCCAGGAGTTGACGAAACCACATAGACATCTCCAAGTAACTCTTCTAAAGCTGATTTCTTCAACATCTTTGGTTGACATGGTAAATCCTCATCTTCTTCTGGAAGAAATATGTTAAATTTTTAATAAATAGGCCTAACACATCATATTGGTTTTGTTTTGTTTTTGTTTTCTTTTTGTAAGTATTTAAAGTTAAAATTGACAATTTCGAAATTACAGAATATTGACATTACAAAAGATTATCTAGCAATAACATACCATTTACTTCAATTTGATCAGGGACAGATAGCTGTGGTAAGTTTGGTTGCTCTAGATCTGGTTCAGTCTTTTTCTGTAAAATATAAATATACCATATGCTGATCAATTGAATTTATTTCAAGCTTTTAGGAAATGACATCTGCAAGATATAATTATGTTTACTATCATAAAATACAAATATAAAATGTTCAATTTATGTTCATCTTTTATCTTTTTACAGACCAAATTATATTTACACTTCTGATAAAAACATGAAATTAGATGATCAATATTGAATGTTTTTGTAAATATGTAAAGTACCTGCAGTGTCCAGGTCAGTCGAGATGACTTTTAACTCCAGATTGTAATATACAGCCTCTCGTTCTTCTGTGTTTAGGCGAGGGAGGGATTTAAACCGTGGATCTGTTGCTGCAGCAATCAACAAGAATTCTTTCATTTCATCACTACTATATCTCTTCTTCAAATCATGCTTAATGGCTGACATCACTTCCTTGATAAGACCAGAGTCCTGAGCATTTTCATTAATGCTGTCTAGAAGAATAGCTCTCATAGGATAGATCAAAGACACTGTTACTGTAGGGGCTTTCTCTGAGCACATGACAGTAGTCACCATTTCCAGAGGCTCAAGCACTTTCATGACATTTTCTGCTTGTGTAATGTCCTCATTTGATAGAGTAATAACATCCTTCACATTTTTTTCTAATTTCAGGAGCGGTCAGTGTTGCCATGATGGGGGCTTGTTGCTCAAGAAAATCTCTCAATCATTTCAAAGCTGCAGTTCCATCTAGTCTGTACATCCTGGATCAGTTTGTGCTCTGATATAGCTATGAAGTTTCTGATTTCTTTTTAAGGCAGCTTTGGCAGTAGTAGATCTGTGGAAAAAGCTTACTATTTTTCAAATCCTACCCATCAGTCTACTCATTGAATTTACTTTTCAAACCTTGCTGACAAGCTTAATTTATCGTGTGGGCGAAACATCCAATAATTAATGTGCAGTGATAGGTCAGCAGTGTGGGCTGCTACATGTATATCCATGTTTGGAGACATTAAGTATGTTACCATGGAAATTGAGTAGATTACACGTGTTATGCCTGTCCACCTTTACATACAGTGTAATTTCTATGGGGAAATCAATTAAATATAGATTGCATTGAGCCTGACGAAATAGTTGTAGACTATTTCATGGAATGAAAAAACGAAAGAAAACTCCCAACAATGCATTCCAATGTATATACAAGATTCCAGGGGAAAGATCATCATTGTTAGTAAAAGTTTTGAACCCATTGACTTACAGTAAAACGCGCCCTATGTATCTTGGTTTGGTCAACGTAGCGAACAAAATCATTAAAAACAATCTACATAATTTCTTCTCTAGGAGACAAAAGCTGTTGTCGATTGCCAAATACGGTCGTTACTATATAAACACACTGCATGAAACCTGCTCCAATTACAAAAAGAATTGAAAACACCTGTATGGGCAACTTTCATTTTCCCACGGTCCAAATTAATGTGTATGTGTCTACATTGTAGTTGTGTTGCCGGATATTTTAGATAAATGATTCAGAGTAATGAGGTTTTGATATATTAAACATTGTTATGTCAGAGGGAAAATTGTCTATTTGAAAGTCACGTGTATTGCCTCGATTTCACTTTACAAAAAAGTACATTATGTAAATAAATTGCACAATCCAGTAATAAAGAAAAATTCCAATGGTGTCCTGATTTTACATGTAAGATGAAAAAAGGGTAATAACAGCACCTCTTTATGTATACATGATCAATAACTAAAACATTTTGTTAAAATCACTCCCAGTTTTAACACTTTTGGTGTCGGACAAGAATATCACGTTTGAGACTTTGAAAAAATACAAATTATCAGGTAAAAATGCTGACTATCGGCAAATGAAGATACCTGCTTTGACATTCTTACAGCTAAACTTCAGGCTTTTAAGTTGCGCCGTAATAATACAAAAAAAATTACTTCTCACAAGTTTGAGAAATGTTTTTACTTGAAGGTAAAATTGTAAACAGTACCTACCAATAACTCACCTTCTTTGAGTGCATTTCAAATATGTCAAGAAAAACTTACTTGTCAACGACAGGGGCCTTACATCTTTGGCCATAAGAAAAACTAAACCCAAATCTTTGGCCTTGGTAATTGCCTTGGCTCTTGGTGAATTAAATGCATATTTTGCTTTATTTACGTCGGTATAGCTTAAGCTGCCCACAACCTGAGGTACCTGGCTCCGTTTTTATACTCGTAGTGGTAGTACTTTTATTTGGTGGCGGATTTGACAACGTATTTGACAGCATGTTCGGATGATGCCTCGCAATATGTTTTGACATATTGGTTGTGTTTCCAGTGTACTTAAGATCAAACTGCTTTACATGCTTTACATACTGTCTTTGTTTTATCGATCTTTTTAACGCCCATTATTTTTATAAACTGGCTGTCCAAATGTTTACATTCATTGGACCGATTCTTGTATCGTGTTAAAGTGTACCGCGATTCACCGATGCACTCGGTGTATCGTCCCCTGACCTATACCGGTATCTTATGAAGGAGATGCCTATTGTGAAAAGCTCACGAAACTCTAAATGTCTAACCATTCAGTTTCCATTCAACTACACCCCAACTTCCTTTCCGATTCAGAAAACTTCCTAATTTTTTTTCTATGTAAAATTTATTTCTATTGCTGCAAAAAAGATAGGACATTAACAATTATAATTACTTAAAACGGTTTTCCATTCAAATCCTCTGTTACTTACACAGGACGTGGGCTAGTTTTCACCTTGCTTGGTTGGTGTTCAACTTCTTGGGTCCTCCATTGTAACTATGTGTAATTAACGTACTATTGGCTCGAATCAATGACGATTTCAGAAGTTTTCGGAGTAGTAATAGGTAGAGTTCACGGAGAAAACTAAAATATGTTTCTCACGGTTGTTAATGATCCGGATAGCGGATGCGTTTTCACAAAGGTAATGACGTACACATCAGAATGGACGGTCTACGTAATTCACTAAAATTTTTTTTTTTTTTTTGCAGGGGGAATATTTCTCTAGATCTATTGGCTTTTTAGAAACAAATTAAGTGTGCAAAAGAAAATTGGCCAGTATCTATATATATAAAAACGTGACCACAACAACTCTACCTTAAACCAAAGGTGTTAAATCTTGTTTCATTTCAATGAAAAATCATATAGGTAAAATACATTATGTCACCATGACTTGGTGAACATCAAAGTTAAAACATCAACAATAGTAAATATTTTGGTAATATTTAATGATTATAATATATATAGATTTAACTCACAAGAGCTTGACGTTCAAAAAATCTACCTCCTTGTTGGTGGGGGTTGTCTGTGAAGGAGGGACTATGAAGCTCGATAACTCATATGTTTCCAATTTCAATACTCTGTAATATTACATTCTGATCCATATACTATGTAATAAGTTTATTTTCTATTCTGCAAAAGGATAGGTATTCAATTATAATTTTAACGGTCTACGTAATTTTGTTAGTTCTGACGGTGAAGTGTTCATTTTGGGGTCCCAACAAATAAATCTATGACCCTATTACACTCTGGCTAGAATGCCCCGACTTCAGAAGCGGAGTTGTAATAGAAGTAGTATGGAGATATCCCATATGTTTGCCGGGATCAGTTAGCCACGTTTACAAAAGGTGACGTCGCTGAATGGACGGTCTTTTTAAAATCACAATGCCGGGTGTGCAAAATTACCTACCACACTCTACCTTAACCTGGTTTCATTTCAATGAAAACCATAAGGTATGATGTCTGTCATTAAAAGGACGTAATATTACTATAAACAATACATTCTAACACAAGCTTGACGTTCTGCAGTAGTATAAATCTATTTTTAGATAGGGGGAATCCCTTAAATCCAAAATCCAAAATGGTGGACTGTATTTTATCGACACTGGTAATTTAGCTTTACATTTAACAGGTGTTGCTTACAACCCAAATGAACATCATACATATAACTTACTTGTCGCGGGGGTTCCAAAGCCCTTGAATGCGAATCTACAACAAAACAATGGATTATGAATCAAATTTACCTAGTGGCAAAGTAATGTCGGGAAATCATTCGAAATTTCGAATGCGTCGATGAAGATTTTACAAAAGGAAATCATTATTTAATGACGATCAATGACTGAATATAAACATATAGAATTATTCTATAGTCAATGTTACTCGAAATAACCAGCGAAACTTATAATGTGATGCTACAATGCAAACTTACCCGCCTCCCGTGTTCATTTTTGTTTTCCAGTAATCACGTGGGTCAGGCCGGGGCGATTCTAAATTCAGGAGTCATAAGATGAAATCCGGAAACGTTAAATCACTGCCGTGTGAAGAAATGCGTGTTATTTTTCTTTATTTTTTTTTTATATTTATTTATTATTTGTTTTCATTCACTCAATTCGTTTATCGGTAATATTCATTAATTCCCCATTCTGATTTATCAGAGTTTTTACTTCCCTTACACCACCGTCAGTGCTCCATAATATTTAACACATGTCTACTTCTGTCAGAAAGTATAAACAATGCTACACCTATTATGTGTGTCTGATTACTGGTAAGCCGAAAAGTTAATGTTATTTACATTTAAATCCCTATGCTACTGTTTCATAATTTCAAATTCATGTTTGAAACGCTGGAAGGAACTCTGATATAAAAACATATACTTAAGTATATGATAAAAACTGTTGTATACTTACATGTTATATGTACTATATTTTGTTGACCCGGTTAATAGAATTCCAATTAAATATACTATGTATCTACATTAGAATAAAATACATTTATGGCCTCAATATAATTCCTTTTATTTATATACAGTATTTTTTAATTTGTCCATATATACGTTTCATACACATTTGTTTTACATCGTGAATATGTTATATGTAACACATTGATTAGGCAGTTAGTTAAAAGTTCATTATAATATATTAATTTATAGAAGAAAATCCAACCTCCAACAATTCCGAAAATTCTTAATTCACAAAAGTCACATACATGTGCTACAAGAGGCCATAAAAAGGAGGAAGAGCAATAAAAATACAAATTCCCATGCAGACAGAGAACGCAGATTTATAGCCAAACAAATTAATAACGATATATTTTATTTTGATAAATTTTTGATTTTTCAGAGTAATACTGGTCTTTAGCAATACAAGATTTTTCGCAAAGCTAATTTACTGTTTCATTTTTTGCAAATATATAAAGGTGGAACTCATCTCCATTATAATTAACTAAAGGAACATAATCAGAAGTACCAAGTCTTTTTAACTTACATGTAGTAGTACTTGTCCTGTTTTCACACTCGAAGGCGTTGTTGAGATCCCCAGCAAACAATGTAGGTCCTATATCAAATATAACGACGTCGGGTAGTTGGAGACCGATATATCGAATACTGTTTTGATGGAGATGTTGGTGACCGCGATATCGATACCTGTATTGATGGAGAGAATTGATGACACCGCGCTCTCGATACTACAATTGATGGAGAGTTGGTGGCCGCTATATCGATACTATATTGATGGGAGCGTTGGTGGACCGCTCTATCGATGCTGCATTGATGGAGAGTTGGAGACCGCTAGACTATATATCGGATACTGTATTTGATGGGGGGAGAGTTGGTGGACCACCATATCATCGATACTGTATTGATGGAGAGGTTGGTCGACCGCTATATCGATGCTATAGTGATTGGAGAGTTGGTGACCCGATACATCGATACTTGTTATTGATGGAAAGTTTGGAGACCGCTAAATCGGATTGCTGTATTGATGTAGAGTTGGGTGACCGACTATATATCGAAACTGTATTGGTGAAGAGTTGGTGAACCGATATATTGATACCGTATTTGATGGAGAGTTGGAGGACGCTATATCGCTATGTATTGATGGAGAGTTGGAGGACCCGATACATCGATACCTGTATTGATGGAGAGTTGGTGACCGCTCATATCGATACTGTATTGATGGAAAGTTGGAGGCCGCTATAATCGATACTGTATTGATGGAGAGTTGAAGACCCGCTATAATCGGTAAACCGGTATTGGTGGAGAGTTTGGAGACCGATATATCGATACTGTATTGATGGAGGAGTTGGTGACCGATGACATCGATACTATATCCGTCTATATCGATCTATATTGATGGAGAGTTGGAAACCGCTAAATCGATACTGTATTGGTGGAGAGTTGGAGACCGCTAAATCGATACTGTATTGGTGGAGAGTTGGAGACCGCTAAATCGATACTGTATTGGTGGAGAGTTGGAGACCGATATTATCGATACTGTACTTTGGTGGAGAGTTGGTGACCGCTATATCGACACCGTATTGGTGGAGAGTTGTAGTGACTGCTATATCGAAACTGTATTGGTGGAGAGTTGGAGATCGCTAAATCGATACTGTATTGGTGGAGAGTTGGTGACGGCTGTATTGATACTGTATTGATGGGGAGTTTGTGACCGATATATCGATACTGTATGTGGTGGAGAGATATATCGAAACGTATTGGAGACCGTCTTCATATATCGATACTGTATTGATGGAGAGTTGGAGAGTTGGATGACCGCTATTGTATTGGGGGAGATGTTGAGATATATCAGTTATTGATTCATAATCGATATCATGGAAGGAGAGTTGGTACTCGGATTCCGTTATAATCGATATCGATGTATTGGATGGAGAGTTTGGTAACGATATATCGATACTGTAGTGCTGGAGAGTTGGTGACCGATATATATCGGATTACTGTATTGATGGAGAGTTGAGAACCGCTTAAATCGATACATGTATTGGTTGGAGAGTTTGGTGACGGCTGTATTGATACTGTGATGGGGAGTTTGTGACCGTTATAAGCGATGACTGTATTGGTGGAGAGTTGGAGACCGCTTTCATATATCGATACTGTATTGATGGAGAGTTGGTGACGGCTATATCGATACTGTATTGATGGAGAGTTGGTGACGGCTAAATCGATACTATATTGATGGACAGTTGGTGACCGATATATCGATACTGTATTGGTGGAGAGTTGGTGACCGCTATATCGACACCGTATTGGTGGAGAGTTGGTGACGGCTATATCGATACTATATTGGCGGAGAGTTGGTGACCGCTATATCGATACTGTATTGGCGGAGAGTTGGCGACCACTATATCGATACTGTATTGATGGAGATTTGATGACCACTATATCGATACTATATTGACTGAGAGTTGGGGATCGCATGACATTTATCGCCATTCAGAATAAATCTACTAATGCCCTTAACACTCCCTCAACCATACTGCTTCCCCTTGCTTTTGTCGTATTTGGTCAGTCTTCCCCACTGCTTTCTATATACGCAATCTGATTAAAATACAGATCCTTATTATCATTACGTTAGATAAGAGGATCTGAGAAAACCCCATTAGGGGTCATGTCCAGGTGACCTTTGTAAATGACCAATCAAATTGCCGCTGGCAAAATTTTGACAGTGAATTTCAGGGGACGAAATAGTTTGAAAATCTGTCAGAATTATTTCCGTGTACGTAGTCATCTCGCCCAAAGAGCATAATAAAGCTAATTGTATTTGTATGTTGGGGCGAAATGGCGTTGTCAATTGACAGAACAACGTGCAGAAAATGCATTTGATCTGAATTACACGTGGTATAAAGGTCATCCGAACATGACCCTTAATCGGATTTTCTCAGATCCTCTATTGTATCGGATCTGTATTTCAATCAGAGTTTTATAAGGAGTCTGCAATTACAAAGAATCCTCTCCTGAAAGCCCAGTTGTACTTCAATCTGAAACCTAATTGTAAAAACGAATTGGGTCTATCATATTAAGCACGAACTTTGTAGTTTGGGATTTGGATATGTTTGGAAAAAATCAATTGTGTTATAAATGAAAATCATTTTTTTTATTGCAAATATACCACCAACGTATTAATGATGTTTTTTGTTCAAGAATTATATAGTGCGTTTGATGTATCTCTCCTAAATGTTATTTGTATAAACATATTGTTGATAATTTTTGTACACAGTTCTATTTAATTAAGCCTGTATAATCATAAATTCCAAGAAGATTTTAAGCCAATTCCGTATGCAATGCATAGTCTTAAAGGGAAATTCATTCTAACGATGAACATTAAAATTTGTATATATATCGGAAAACCCCCCAGTTCTAATGGAAATTAGATCAGTCGGTTTAAAACTGTGATATGTCAGAAAAGCCATGGAGTGGTGAAATGCGGTGTGAAATGTTCAAACTCACTCGCTGTCCGCCATTAACACATTTGTGGACGAATATAATATCGAATCCTTTTAATGTGAATTGTCTTGGCCTAAAAAATCATTATATCACCTCCACAGTGGTTAGGAGTTCAAGTTGTTTAACGTCGTAACTTTGGCTCGATATGTACAGGCGTAAAATATTGTACCGTGCTTAATCGTAATTGATCGAACGATTAGTAATTACCACGGTATCAATTAAAATACTAAACAATGACTGGAAATTCGTCAATATCTTATGATTATCAGTTTCATAAAAATGAAGAACAATACATTTATGGCCATTTTGCTTCTTGGTTATGTAAAAGAATTGGCGTTTAGGTGAATTGTCCCTTTATATCGAATCCTGACGTTATAATAAAAAAATATTCCTAGAAATCAAAAGGACTTGTTCATTATGTGATAAAAATGACGTCGAAGATGAAGTACATTTTGTTCTTCTCTGTCCGGCATATTCTGAATTAAGAGAAAAATACATTAACAGATATTTTTTATCATAGACCAAGCGTGCATAAGTTTATAGAATTATTCTCTAGTAAAGATGTTAAAATTTTGAATATGTTGGGTAACTTTTTGTTTCATGCAACAGAGAAAAGAAAAACTCTGCTTACAATTAATTAAATGATAAAATTGCTTTTTATTTGCCGCCAGCATCAACGTGGGTTCTGTTGTGATCACGTCTTTTATACATATGTAGCTTATTAGTATATTGAAATACTGAAATATTGTCCTCCGCCATCTTATACTTGTATACATTGTATGTCATATTATAATGATAATAATTGTACTGTTCCCTATATGCTTGTTATGCATTTGGATGAAATTTGAAAAAAAACTTGTTAATACAACCCTATTAAAACTTATTAAGCTTTGCGCAATTTCTATGACCTTAGGCACAACGCCCTAGTTACCTAGATTGTTTCCTGTGTTTCCAGTAAATTGTCCTGTAAACTGACCACAAACCATTACAAGATTGTATCTACATGTAAATGACCCCAGGTGTTCGTGGGGTTCATTAAAGGCCCACTACCTTTCCGAAACGGCTTTTAATTTTTAAAAATAGAAATGTAAAACGAGATTGATAATTTTGTAGAGTCGTAAAAGTTATCAACTTACCGGTAATGCTACACTTATCATCACCTTCTGAACAATTTAATTTAAATAAATAAAATGTTAATTTTCATAACGCGGGTCGTCTTATGTTTCCCGCCGTCGTCCTAAATGCCGCGCGGTAGTTGACTATCACTGCCCCAGAAGGCAAAACAGTAAAATGAAACTCAATTGTCATCAAATATAACGCAGGAAAACTTGCATAAGCTTCATGTTATAACCTCATCTTAGGCCATCGATATATATTTTCTTATGTTATCTATGATTTTTAGAAACCTTTAAATTTTGCTCCGGAAAGGTAGTGGGCCTTTAACGTTGCTGCCATTGCAATATGCACACTTGATGGTCCTTCCCTGTGATATGGACATCCACCGTCTGGCAGTTTGACGGAGTAGAACACACGAAGAAACTTCAGGTCAGTATTTAAGTTTTTTTTTTTTTTTTTTATTTTGATACAAAAGCATTCCTGTGCAAAGTTAAGGAGAATCTACACGTTACTTCTAACCATATACCATGATGGTAGCAATAATACAACGTCTTCACTATGAACTTTAAATGTTCGGCATCGGACATTTATTTACAATGTAAGATAAAGGTGGTTGGAAGCCCTTTCAAATTACAATAAATGTAGACAACGATTTATGTAAAGATTGTAATTACACAAAAGAAGAGTTATCGATGATCAATAAAAAGTTCAATTCTTTGAAATTAGGATATCTCACCCTACATTGACATGAACATTATATATATAATCGAACATTAAGTGAAATGTAAGCAATTTCTTTATCAGTATCAAATCCGCAAGTCAGGGTTTCTGACTGCGTAACTCAGATCAGTGTATAACGTAATCAAAAGCCTTGGCTGGCGAAGATGATTCCTTGATTATGCAGATTAGTATAAGTAAATAAATAAAAATAAATATGAATTAAACCGCAACACCTACATCGTTATCTCTCCCCAATAACTGATAAATTAAGTCTCCTCAGGTATGGAATTATAGTTAGTATGGTTACATTGTATTCCAGGTGAGCGACTGGATAATCTGCCGAGTTATATAGGGAAGTTTTAACCACCCACCTGGCTACAACGCACACATATATATGGACATTTATCTTGTGTGTATACATCCATACACTTGTGAGAGGGATTAATAATCCGGGGATATCCTTCCGGTGTAGCCGTTTGATAGATGTGCATGTAAAAATCTATGTACGCTGTATATTTCTTGACAGCTGACTGATAGTATTGAACGATTGCATATTTCTCCTGAAGACACATGCCAATGGATGCACACAATTGAAGTACATGAACTTGACTGGATAATCTTAAAGGTAATCGTTTCAACATTTTGTCTTTCCACTAATTCTTTCGAAAGAAACCTTTGAAAATGTAAACAACAGACAAAACTGAAAAACTTGTGGTAAATGTTATGAAAAGAACTAGCCCTTTACCCCTAAAGTACAAGATTAGGGTTAGGTTTTATCATTTATAGAATGGGCCGAGCGACAGAGGGTACACAAAGGACACGCACGGTCGCTATCTAAGTGATTAATGCATCTGTTTAAGTCAATACCTTGTCCTGTCCAGTAACACAAACGGACATATGTAGACTCTCTACCGGTCTCCAGAATACTGAAATCTCACTTATTTAACCAGTCCCAGAATACTCTCACTACCTCTCTACCAGTCACCAGAATACTGAAATCTCACTTATTTAAGTCTCTCTACCAGTCACCAGAATACTGAAATCTCACTTATTTTAGCCTCTCTACCAGTCTCCAGAATACTGAAATCTTACTTCTTTAAGCCTCTCTACCAGTCTCCAGAATACTGAAATCTCACTTATTTAAGCCTCTCTACCAGTCTACAGACGAAAATCTCACTTGTCTCTACAAGTCCGACTCTAGTTTCAAACCAAGGGGAGATGATCTACTTATCAGTGTTCCGTTGAGAAATTCTCAATATATCAGCAACTTGTAGGGTACATTTGTAGTGACATGTTTAGAGCATAGGGTATATTTACTTAGATTTGAACAACAGTGAGGCAAAGTTACATTCGAGACAACCTCGGTCGCTATCTCACCACCGAGTAATATGATATCTATATCAGTAACTTATGGATACAGACAAATTTATCATCTTTTTATTAGGACCAGCTGCTAAGTATACAAAGGAACGGCAGTTCCACTGTATATACGGTGTTTAATTCAATATTACACAACTTTTATGTACGTAACAATCGCTGAATAAACAAAAATATATTCTTTCACATATCATATCAAGTTATCCATCACATTTCCCCTAAATCAGATAATCGAATGTGGAAATACAGTGTATTGGGCCAAGACGGCAACGAGAAATCAAAAAGATAACTGTCTTTTTCCCAACAACCAGAATTTTACCATATTTTACCAGCAGCCTTCCACCTCTGGGTAACGAGTTTGAAAACCGCGTAATGCAGTTGTCAGGTGTTGAACGCAGGCAAACATGGTTTCGCTTAAATCGATAGCATAGAGTAAAACGTAAAGTTAATATCAGTCCCTTTCTATAAAGGGACTTAGTGTTATATTCTTTATACATGGAAATAGTTTCTCTAAACATTTATATATACAAGTCCTCTTCTGGAAGGGACCTAGCTTGATATGAGCAATGAATAATAACGAGTCCACATTACACCAGGAGTAATCTATATCATGGCCAACCATAGGTATTTAGCACGCTGGTAAGTCAAAGACCCACTATAGACTAATCTCTATATGTTAGTATATATAAAATATCAAAGAAACACAATTTAACAAAGCATGACAATTTATTGACTCGTGCCCTATCCGGGTCTCGAACTCACGATCTACGGCACCCAATCGCCTAGCCAAACATAGCTGCGCCTTCTACCTCTATGAGCCAGCACACTAACCAGTAATTTGACAAGTCCGTACGTCAGTTAGGAAGAAGAGAAACAATTTTTTATAAGATCCTAAATTTAGTTACCTTTTACGATCATGCAATAGGGGCAGCAGGTACATGCCACCAGTTAAAGAAAATCCTTGTTTCGGCCAACTCCTACAAGGGTATGCCACGTTACTGCCAACACTAACCAGGAATAGAACGGTCTCAGTCCTTGGTATGACCAATACTAACATGACTACAGCACTCGGCCACTCGCAGTGCGTGGATATGATATAACCCGAAATATTATGCCTCGGTGAAGTATGACACCCTGAGACAGTGTTACGCCTGTGCTATAGGTAGTGTGGTGCGGTATCAGCGCTGTTTCTCCCCCACATGAACGTCATGCTGTGTTCCCAATATTGATTATTGGCAGGCCGGATCACTTTGATATTGAGGATTAGGCACGCTCTCCCGTCTGACCAGCCAACGAAACACGCTATGGTCCACAAAGGGAGCAGACACTGCCTCGAGTGGTCAGCTAAACCACACACCTAATGAGTACAGACAGAATGATGGGCCACAGACCGTAATGGTTCTAAAAGCAGTCGTGATTTGATGGTACTGTGGCAAGCTTAGGATTGTCGGGTCGCTAAGCAACAGGCGGTTGGCAAGGTAAGCTCCTTCCGAAATACACTAGACTTATTTGACAAGACGTCTTACGTTTGGCGCTATGTACATGTTAAGTTATAGAGATTTCGAAAGCGTTGTTTTAACATCCGCACACCCTTGTATGTTGTACATAATATACACGTACTGAAGGACAAAGTGCAAATTGATAAAGCGCTCGCGAGGATCTCGAGGAACCCATAATAGCATCAGCATCACTACACCCTATGGTACCACAGCACTAATGAATAGTGAATCATGTTGTATACGACGACTCGTTATCTGTATGTTGTAGACCAGGCCGAGATACACGTGCTCTGTTGTTTGTATATCTGGGTACGTTCACGTCTACAGTAGACATTAGTACACACACCATAGATAACTCTGTGTTATAGACCTGTCTCTCTATCTGTGTCATCCACAACTGATATAGCTTCATTCATTAGGTTGAACTTTTTGCTGTACATATCAATAATTTATTGCTACAAATTTCATTCTGAATAGCGAACACTTTCGTATCAATAACGTCAGGAATTTACGTGTGAATAAGTCTATGTATGATGATAGTGGTAGAGGGCGTGGGGGGGGGGGTGTCGTTTAAAACCTTACCTTAAAACCTTACCACGTGGTGGTGGTGTAGTGGTGGTGGTGGGCGCGCTCTACGTATACATTGTGATTTTATATGGCACACTGTGACCACAGTGAAATTTGTGTGAGACTGAAAGAATTGGACACTTTTTAGTTAGCAGAATCACAGCAGGATTCAATAGATCATCATCACCACGATGTCCTCATTCGTCCGTCCCCTCAGGGCACTGAGAACGGAGGCTAATGGGGGAGGGGGTGGGGGAAAGGGGAGAATAAAGGGCATGGGACACCCAACAGTACCTCCAGGACCCATTCTGACCTAAAGTGACGTTCTCCTCACAATGGATATTTGGTTAGATGACCATGATGGCCAATGATGTCAGTGATAAGTGGAAATGAACTATATCTTCAGGAAACGCAAATATAAGGTCAGAACTGGCTTCCCGCCAAATACCTGATAATCGAATACGTTACCTTATTTACTTAAGACAAGTAGTATATACATTGTACAGTAATGTAATGTATAAATGTATAAAAGGAATACTTAATGTTTATACTGATAAGCTCAATGACCTGCTTGGCTCTTAGTATAATTGTGATGTACGATAGAAAAAGCCGTTAAGATCGAGCTGAAGCACGCAGAAAATACATGTATTCTCCGTCTAAGTATACGTGATGTCTCTATCGAGAATTGACTAAACCGATTCCATGGCAGCATCATATATATAATATGTTACAAACTGACAGAGGGGCTGCTGGATACATACACACTCTTTTCGCTAGAGTTTCCACGTTTTTTCCGTGTCTATGTATTTGTGAATATGACATTTTGATTAATTTTCAGTCATATACAATAACGCTTGTCACAATTCATTGTTAACAGCGATAAATATAAACGATTAATTGATATTTTTGCGATATGTTTTTTCTTCTACAAGAGAAGGGCTTGCTTGATCGATAACACGATGCTGTACACCGACTTGCCCTAAACGTCGTGATGTCTGTACCGATAACAGTAATTGACACGTGTTTTAGCCTTGTTATAGTGATGTATAATATACAGAATAGCATTTATCCTTAAGTACAGGCAATTCAATATCTAAAAACAATCATATATAGATGGAAAACATTTCTCAACTGTAACAAAATACAAGCAATTCAATATCTGGGGAGCCAAATATGGCAATACTCATTTGATGAGGAACATTTTTCATCTCTAATAGACAAATATGTTTTCTTTATATTATTCATGGAAACAGGCATGACGCATGGAAATCGGTTTAAACTATTACTTTGCTACTATAGTCGAATTGTGATCGCCATTTCCGCACATTTTAAACGACCAGCCATAACAATATTTGCACACAGATTTATTCTAGAGGACTAAGAATGCATCTTAATACAAATACATGTATTGTAAAATTACAAATGAATACCAAACTCAGCATTGTTGACAGGTAATGATTAAGCAATAGTTGATCCCTCGTCTCTTTGCCAACGTTAAATGTGATTTCTTTCGCTGTATTGTAGAAGTCGTGAGTATACATATAGGAACTGTGTTCATTGATCATCCAGCTAGGTTAGATATCCAGCCTCGTCATAGTTTGTTCAAGTGACTGTTTTGAGATCTAACGACAATTTGTCAGAAATCGTTGGCTGTTATAGGAGCAGTAATTGCGCACACTTGGATGATTTCAGCGATCGGTGCCGACATGATGTCTTTTGCTGATTTTTGATGCTTTGAAACTAGGTTACCAGAAACATCGTAAAACATTAAAGAAAAATGTCTAAAGCCTGTAGAAAGTGTGTGGTATAACATGTCATTTCTCTAACCTCAATCTAAAATTAACTACTTTGGTCCTTTATTTCTTCTCTGGGTGGTGGTCTTATTGGAGAACGAATTCTGTAGTTGACCTATACTACAGGTTAGACATGTATCTAAACATTCACCTAAAATCAACCCGAATGTCTACAGAATCATTAAGACAGGGTTGTTAACAACTACTTAATGGCTGCATGTCACTATATAGAAAGGCTTTCTACATTCAATAAACCACATCGTCAGGTCGTTAGTGTTAGAGATGCTTGTCTCGACTTGTGTTTCTTCGCTGATAGCTGTCCTTAGTCAATGTCAGTTTGGACACAGACTAATGGGCGTGATACAACACTGATTATGCTCCCATCACTTTAACATTTTACTCCGCTACTCCACTTCCTATTTTACTACTTTAAACTCGACCTATCGTGATTGGTTTAGACAATTATTTTACCATATACTCTACTTATTTGATGTCACACCAGTAATACAGTACCCACAACATAAGATTAATGCAAATGCCTTGACTTTACACTTACATCTATATACCAATCACATCGCAACAAAGAGTATTTACACGTTTGTTTGTCTGATTAATTAACGTCCTATTAACAGCTATGGTCATGTAAGGACGGTCTCCCATGTATGCGATGTGTTGCATGTATGTTGTGCGAGGTGCGTGTTTTGGGAGACTGCGGTATATTCATGTTGTGTCTTCTTGTATAGTGGGACTGTTGCCCTTTTTATTGTGCTATATCACTGAAGCATGCCGCCGAAGACACCAAGCAACACACCCCACCCGGTCACATTATACTGACAACGGGCGAACCAGTCGTCCCACTCCCTGTATGCTGAGCGCTAAGCAGGAAGCAGAAACTACCACTTTTAGAGACTTTGGTGTGTCTCGGCCAGGGGACAGAACCCAGAGCCTTCCTCACAGGGGCGAACGCTCAACTCAAGGCCAAAAGCGAGGCGGTGCCAAGGGAGGAATTAGGAAGGAAAAAATCAGTTAGGAAGAAGAGAAAAGATAAGATCCTAAATTTAGTCGCCTTTTACGATCATGCAATAAGGGCAGCAGGTACAATTCTATCAACATCTTACTTGTTACTAGTGTTCCTGAGATATTATTTCAATAACTTATAAGTACATGTATATAACGGATTAGCTAGCAAGCACCGTAAGGAATACCTTCCAAACATAATCGGGAACAATCGATTATCATAACAATAATTATGTAGTTGCCAAAAGTGCAAGGCCAGATCTGGGTTCGAACCATGAACACTAGCCAGATGCTCTCTCCGGCCACCGAACTGATCCAGAACCGTGCTCTTCCCACCCTTTCCACCGCGCGTTCCATCTTGCAGATTCGTACCAGTTGCCAAAACTATTTAGGTATTACTTTTATAGCCATTTTATTGTTAACACCGATTTTTTTGACTTTTATTTTCGAAGCGTATCTTTCATATGGGTTTGGCAATCAAGAAAAAACTCAAACGTATCCATTTGACGTTGCCGTATCAATTTTAGTACAACTGTTACGAACCCGCAAATGGAAAGCACGGTAGTAGTCTTCGCCCCGACACATTACCCAGATTCGGGTATCCCTCTGTTTTTAAGTCTGCTCTCAATTCTTGAAACAGATACCAAATGCAAAAGTAGCGGAAAAAATGACGGATAAACCGAGGTTCAAGCCCGGTACCCTCCGAACAGCAGTCGGATGCTCGGACACAGACAACGTTTTTCCTCGAATTGAGCGCTCTGAGGATGGCTATGATTTCTGTTCTTTGACCGACAATCACCTTAGTCACTTGATTCTGCTTTGCGCTTAGCATAAAAGGAGCGAGGTACTGTGACCGAGTGGGATGTGTTTGTCTGTGTCTTTGACGACTAACGTCGGTGAGACAACACCGTAAAAAGGACAGTAGACCAACTATGACAAGGAGACACAACACGGGTAGCTTCCAAAACATACAGCTTATCATACATACTAATGCATGCAGTGGAATATAACCAAATATCTGCTACAAAACTTGTGTTGTCCTGCTCAGGATAGGATCATTGGTTGTTTGCTTGAAATGTTGGTTTTGCATATTGTATGTAAATTCTTAATTTCCACAACATTAACCCATTATCTTTGTATGTTCCAGGGAACACAGGATGCAGACGATCTACCTGAAATGGTACGTGGTCGGTATAGCCATATCCCTCATCGCCTTCCTCCTGATCACTATTCATGTACACATGAACGACAACATTGTGTCACAGAAACTCACTCACAGGAAACTGCAACCGATACGAAAAGAAAAAAGAGTTACAAATATCGAGTCTTCTGAGAAAGATGAGCACAATGAATACATCAAATCTAAATTAACAGAAGCTGCAAAACTGGTCAAGTTGGCGAAAGTTCATGCACGTGGAACTAAATCTGGAGATGCTCTGAGGAGGACCGTCCGTGTTCTAGACGACATGTTACAGTCGTTCGGTTTGGATTTTTCGACAGTGACTCGCCGGACAGTTAAACAACCATACAACGTTTGTCCAGAGATTTACAAAGGGAGTACATTCGGATACCCTTTCTTTTACCGAGGGTTCGAACAAAGCAATTGTAGCTATCGGGTAGCTGAGGAAAAGCTTGTTACCATAGTGATACAACTTGACAATTTTCGAGTAGAAACTATTAGCCGACTTTTAGATGATATTATCAACTACAATAGAAACATGTCTGTAGTCGTTGGTGCTAAAGTATCTGAGCTACCTCAGTTCAAAAATGACAGATATTCTCAGATCCTATTCAAAACTTACAAAACCACAACAAGTAAGGGTCGAATTTGGAATGACATTATTGAGCATGTGCAAACACCCTACGTATTAGTCGCTCGTGATTTAATCCGGTTTGATAACGACACCCGAATACATCGTCTTATCCGGGAGATAGAGCGCCTTCAACTTACTTCCGCTGGCGGTGCATCTCGGGATTCCAACGGCTTCTGGAAATTAGGTTGTCTACAACGAGCTTACAAGAACTACACACTTGTGTATGAAGAAGGTTATCAGGAATCCATTCACGAGTGTGTATTTTGTGACCATATTGAAAATTCATTTGTTATAA
This sequence comes from Argopecten irradians, assembly GCF_041381155.1. Taxonomy (NCBI): domain Eukaryota; kingdom Metazoa; phylum Mollusca; class Bivalvia; order Pectinida; family Pectinidae; genus Argopecten; species Argopecten irradians. The sequence continues at coordinate 60,207 of NW_027187512.1, read as the reverse complement.
GTAAAACATTAATTTCCAAGTTTAAATTTGATGAGAGTTTATCACAAGAAGGAATGTGGGAAGACTTTTTCCTGCGGGCTGAAGGGGAGTCTGTTGTTTGTCCGGATTCCATGTTTTACTCCAATAGGACTATCAGAAGTTCGAGAGTATTGGATTGGAAGGAATTCGGTGGGAAATACCAACTGAGAACGATGAAGTTTGTATCTTCAAAGTTTGAAGTGGATTTTAATTGTCCTAAACCAATTAAGTGTTTTTTGGGAACAGGGTTTTCCGTAACGTCATGTTGTTTGGAAGAGCTGGCAAATTTAATAACCTTTATAATGAACGCTTGCGAAAAAGCAGGAGCGATTTGTGAGCTTCAGGAGGGTACATTACTCGGGGCAGTCAAACTAAATAAAGTGTTGCCGTGGGAACGGGATGCTGATATAACCTTCCTCACTGCTAATTACTCACAATTACAGAAATTAAAGGCTACTTTTGAGTCTGCAGGATATGCTTTTCGTGACGGCTCTGCCTTGTGGTGTTGCGCTGACAACCGCACGGCCGGCGGCAAGTTCAGAATTGGAAGCGGACATTGGCATGCCGAATTATATGGCCAACACATAATGGATTCAGAATTACTAATGCAGAACTCTATAAAGCCGACAAAAGTGCTATTAAATGGAAATTGGGTGAACGTGCCTAGAAATCCAGGGTTACATGCGAGAAACAGATACGGACACGAAATATACGCTCATGCACAACACTGGATTGTGACTGGGAAATCATCAGGCTGGATCAATTACGATACGTCCTCTTTCACGAACTGTCACAAATCAGGTGATCACAATTGTTTAGATCGTTACAACAGTGACGGCAACTTACAATTTACAGATCCGATACCTTAGTGTGTCGTCTGAACACGTCACAAACACACGAATGTCGAGATCATACGCGGTATCGCACAGAGTTAAAGTATCACTATAATAATGTACCGTGGTGTACATGTCATTTAGGGCAACATTAGATGTGGCGCTTTCACATCTCGCCTCCACAACACGTGAAGACATGTGTGGACATGTCCTTGACGCCATGATTGATTAATCGAGAAGAAAATTAGATTATCCAAGGGGGACATAACATACAACTATTGATAAATAACACACATACTGTCGACTGTCCAATGTTTAGTAGTGTTTATTTAATGAGTGGGACACTTGCTCTTTCGTGCGGTATCATATCTTTGATTTTCATCGGTTATCATTATCTCGTTCCCGTGGTTTATAAAAATTAGACTTTGAAGAATACAAGGTTGTGATTCAGGTAGTGGTTGTAGTATGTGTGGGTCAGAAATCCATTCCTTTTGTTCATTCTGCATACTGTGATAAATCCTATTTTTATGTGACTTACTCTTATTATACATATGTATTTGATATGCCGGTTATTTATCATGTTAGTAAACCAACTAAGCTGGAGCTTAGGGTATCAGAAAGTGGACCATGTGAGTGTCCAGTGAGACTAAGGTCTAGTATGCCAAGAGAGCCGAAGGTTACTGGATAACTTCGCGAGCAATAGCATTTCTAATAGACATTGCAAGCGAACCAAGCGCCCAATAGGGCTGAGCTCAGTTCAGGCGAACCCTGCGAGTACCTGATGGGGCTGTGCACTCAATATATTTGTAAAACCAGGAAAATTGGGATTGAGCAAAAGCATATAGAGATATATCGCGAGCGCCCATTGGGGTTTGATTCTGGTAAATCGAGTGCTTAGGGAGATCCAACTTCTAATATATCAAGAGAACCATCCGATTATTCATTGGCTCTCGTTATGTAGGTAAAGTTTATCAGTAAACCGTATGTGTATCAAATGGGTTTTGATATAATTTTTGGACCGTGATGTGAGCTCCAAATGGGTCTGCTTTTATCCTTGATGATGTTGAGTATATCTGAGCGATTATATAAGTGCTCATTTTGCGAGTTACCTATGTGGTTGAACATGTGATGAGGAACAGTGAGTGCAAAATAAACTGTACAAATGCCGAACATATATTACCCGGGGACCATGTGAATGCTGTTCGGTATGGGTAAATCTATTGGAATGTGAGAGTGGTCGATCGGGATGATGGAATTTGCCGAACCTCCAATATACAAATATGTTCAGAGTTCCATGGGGTCGTGAGTGTCAAATTTATGGGTCAAGTTTCATGAACATACCTTAACTCATTGAAACTCCTCAGCTTAGAATTCTCCATAGAAAAGCGTTGCATATATAAGTTTAGAAACTTGTATTTATTTATGCTATATTTTAGGAATGTTCGTGAAACTGGACCCTGGGTATACTAGTATTTGGATGACCTTGGCTAAGTGTTCTTTGGGTCTGTTGTATTTACGGAACAATGGTTCTGGCTATATCTGGGATGTGAGGAGCTGTTGGGGATGGAGGAGGAGTTGGCAATTTGGACTAGGTATATTTAGGGATCATGGGAGTGTGTGTGAGGGACAACATATACATATCATTGCCAAAAGAAGCTGTATGTCGGTTGAAAGTTTGGATGTGTTACTAGTAAGTGGGCTTGGTGTCTAGTAGTCTCCATTACTGTATCATGAATGTCCAGTGAGCTGGCTCTTTCACTGGTTTGGTTGTGTTACTAGTACGTGGGCTTGGTGTCTAGTGGTCTCCATTACTGTATCATGAATGTCCAGTGAGCTGGCTCTTTCACTGGTTTGGGTGTGTTACTAGTACGTGGGCTTGGTGTCTAGTAGTCTCCATTACTGTATCATGAATGTCCAGTAAACTGGGTCTTTCACTGGTTTGGTTGTGTTACTAGTACGTGGGCTTGGTGTCTAGTGGTCTCCATTACTGTATCATGAATGTCCAGTGAGCTGGCTCTTTCACTGGTTTGGGTGTGTTACTAGTACGTGGGCTTGGTGTCTAGTGGTCTCCATTACTGTATCATGAATGTCCAGTAAACTGGCTCTTTCACTGGTTTGGATGTGTTACTAGTACGTGGGCTTGGTGTCTAGTAGTCTCCATTACTGTATCATGAATGTCCAGTGAGCTGGCTTCTTTCACTGGTTTGGTTGTGTTACTAGTACGTGGGCTTGGTGTCTAGTAGTCTACATTACTGTATCATGAATGTCCAGTGAGCTGGCTCTTTTCACTGGTTTGGGTGTGTTACTAGTACGTGGGCTTGGTGTCTAGTGGTCTCCATTACTGTATCATGAATGTCCAGTAAACTGGCTCATTCACTGGTTTGAGTGTGTTTACTAGTACGTGGGCTTGGTGTCTAGTAGTCTCCATTACTGTATCATGAATGTCCAGTGAGCTGGCTCTTTCACTGGTTTGTTTGTGTTACTTGTACGTGAGCGTGGTGCCTAGTGGTCTCCATTACTGTATCATTAATGTGCAGTGAGCTGGCTCTTTCACTGGTTTGGTTGTGCTTAAAATATGTAAAATAAAACAACGAAATCCACAAAAATTGTTGTCATCTCTCGTCTCTTCCGTCACTCAAAAGACTTCATACAAACGTTCACCAAGTGGAAAGCTACATAGAAAGTTCATAGAGGAATCACAATCGAGACATAAGAAAAAGTAATCCGCATCTGCAGTGGGTTTTCTAGAACGCAGAAAATTTTGAATTAGAGACGTTTTTGGTTATAGTTGATGTTATCTTTGGAACAGTTTTGGTATATTATGTATGAAAAGATGCCTCAAGAAATTACATTTTACAGGATGTTTTAAGCTGACACTTGAACTAGGAAGTGTCGTTTTTGCAGAGTGCCAGAATAATACAAAAATAGCGTGGAAGATAATGTGTAGATTGTGTAAACTAAGAACAAGACAGAGAGATGCTCAAGAGGTATGCGAAGGTTAGTAAGCGATCCTTTGTAGTACAGTATATCATGTCCGTCATGGTACGGTGTCTGAAACACAATTGTACGATCTGTAGGACGTACACAGTAACCCTAGTGAGAAAGATGTAGAAGATTACCTGAATTAGATTACCGCACAAACCCGGGCCTAGCTCAACATGAACTAAATAAGAATAGAAGATGAGAGGTACCAGGGTGCGGTTCCCTACGTCGAAGCTAATAATTTAACACCTTCCCATCTGAAGATGATATTTAGATTCTTCTATTTCAAAGGCTGGAATACTCCATTTGGGGATTTCAGGGGTGAATGCGTTAAAGTTCCAATAGATGCACATGTTAAATAACTTGGCAGCAGCATTATTTAGTGTACCGCAAACTCGATCCCATTTACAGTACGTGAATGTCTTGTTATGTCATGTCTTTATGCGGATGGAGGCTACAGAGCTAAGATCCGTAGTCAGTCTGTCAAACGACAGCGTTTCACCGCCTCATGCGTTTGGGTGAATGGGATAAAAACGATAACCGATGACAACTGCTGCATGAGAGTGGATCAAGAACCAACTTCTGTTGTCAGTCAGTGAACACCTTAATGTATTCGTTTGTTGTATCTTCAGTCATTATTTCATACAACAGTTTAGATTACTGAGGACAGTATATAGGGATTGAATGTATTTTTCTAATTTTCATAGCGGCTATGAATAGCAGAAGCTATCAACATATCCCATGGAGCGCATTAGCGCTCCTCGCGATCGGATGATATGTATTTAAGATAATGACACCCATATACGACGAAAAACGAGAATAATGGAACAGCTGGATGACGAAGTCGTTCCACAACGTCGCGTTTTCAAGCTTCCGCCTTCCGGTCGACCTTTTTTTTGCAAATGACAAACGTAAAAAAAATATAGTTAAAATAATATTTGATTGACTTATTACAGTGAACCGTAGTTGATTCCATATCAAGAAATAACACATTAGGTATTATACATTAAATATTTTGGGGGACTATTTTTTATTGATGTGAAACTGGCGCATTGTTTGAAATCAGCTGATCGATGCACGAGAATCGTTGTATTAATAGTGTTTTCATTGGCAAATGTTTGTTTTTGTCAGTTGGTTGATTCATATAGTGACGAAACACTCAGAATGTAAATATAAAGAAATGTTTCGTAGCTTGTTGGTTGGTTGGTCGTCCTATAACAACTAAGGTAATTCACAGACCTTCTGTCCTGTATACAATAGGCTTCGCGTGTGTCAGAATGAGTATTTCATGGGAGGTTGCGGCATATCCATGTTGTGTCTCCCTGTGATAGTGAAAATAAATTCTTGTCCATTCCACAGTGCTATCTCATCGTAGCTCGGCTTTGGATTAGTTTAAGACTAACAGTAGAATCTGTGCCAAGTGTTTTTTAAAGGCCCACTACCTTTCCGAAACGGCTTGTATTTTTTAAAATGGGAATGTAAAACAAGATCGATAAATGTGTAGTGTCTTAAAAATTATTAACTTACCGTTAATACTACATTTATCATCACCTTCTGAACGATTTGATTAAAATAAATAAAATGGTTATTTTCATAACGCGGGTCGTATTATGTTTCCCGCCGTCGTCCTAAATACCGCGCGGTAGTTGACTATCACTGCGCCAGACGGCAAAAAAGGGAATTGACTCTCCACTGATTTCATATATTACGCAGGAAATCTTGTATATGTTTGGTGTCGTAACCTTATTTTAGGTCATCGGTATGCATTTTCTGATGTTATTTATGTTTTTTAAGAAACCTTTATATTTTGCTCCGGAAAGGTAATGGGCCTTTAAAGCATTATATAAAGTGTGTTGTAGTTCTATGTGGTAATCGAGTACTAAAATCAGAGTGAGTCTGTGATGGAACTTCCTACTTACTTCTTAGTCCCTCATACATCCTCTGATGAATGTTAGACTACAACGTGTAACCTTAAGTTGGTCAGATGACCAGGTGTTCTGTTGTGATCCAGTAAATGACAACCAGCTGACTTGATTGGGAACGAACAAGTTAATGTTGACCATTCATCAAATCATTATCACGTAGCATCAATTGATCCTTTGACGTCAGTGGTGGAGCACACTTAACAAGACAATACGTAACATATTACTATCCTGATAGTACTAGTTGAGCGACACCTGAAGGAGTGTCGCGGATGAAATGAAGAGAAGAGAAATGGGAGGTAACTCTTGTTGTTATTCTTAAACGGGACCAATTTCATTAGGTTATGGAAAATATACCAGAGTTTGAAGTCATATCAGGATTTTAGTCTATTTGACCCGTGTGACCTTGAATAAAGGTCAAGGTTATTTATTTAAAAAAAACACTTGGTAGTTCATTATATGATATGTACTGGCAGTTAACCTGAAAGATACATTTTAATTAATTTTCTATAAAAACACCAACAAAGGAAGGTAATTAAAAAATGAAAAATTCTATTAAGCTACATCCTCAATACTCCATGAATTACTAACACTGACGTATTATCCACCCCTTGACTATATCATAGTAAAATTGAAGCCACTTCAGAAGAAAACAAGAAGCCCATGGGCCTTAACGGTCATCTGACTATTAGCACAATACAACATAGTCGTTTCAAGATTTTAGCCTTTTTGAACGCATCAAAGTCATTTTTTGAACAAACTTGGTAGCCCTTTATCACAGCATGCTACAGGCCCAATATGAGTATCCTATGCCTTTCGGTTCTTGAAAATTTATTTAAAGATTTAAGCCTATTTGACTCCTTTGACCTTGAATGAAGTTCAAGGTCATTCATTTGAACAAACTTGATAGCTCTTCATTCCAGCAAGCCACATGCCCAATATCAGGTGTCTAGACCTCTTAGTTATTCACAGGAATTTGTTTATAGGATTTCAGCCTATTTGACCCCTGTGACCTTGAATGGAGGTCAAGGTCATTAATTTGAACAAACTTGGTAGACCTTCATCCCAGCATGCTACATGCCCAATATCAGTACTCTGGGCCTTTTGGTTCTTGATAAGAAGTTGTTTATATTTTTTTAGTCTTTTTGACCCCTGTGACTTTGAATGAAGGTCAAGGTCATTCATTTTAACAAACTTGGTAGTCCTTCATCCCAGCATGTCACAGGCCAAATATCAGGTCTCTAGGTCTCTTAGTTATTCACAAGAAGTCGTTTTAAGATTTAGCCTTATTGACCCCTGTGACCTTGAATGTAGGTCAAGGTCATTCTTTTTAACAAACTTGGTATTCCTTCATCCCGGCATGCTACAGGCCCAATAGCAGTACCCTGAGCCTTCTGTTTTTGGTAAGAAGTCGTTTAAAGATTTTAGCCTTTTTTACCCCTGTGACCTTGAATGAAGGTCAAGGTTATTCATTTGAACACGCAAACGTGATAGCCTTTTATCCCAGCATGCCACGGGCCCAATATCAATCTTAATTATTCACAAGAAGTTGTTTAAAGGATTTTAGCCTATTTGACCCCTGTGACCTTGAATGAAGGACAATGTCATTTATTTTAACTTGGTAGCCCTTCATCCCAGCATGCTACAGGCCAAATATGAGTACCCTTGGCTTTCTGGTTATTTAGAAGACGTTTTTTGAATGAAAAGTTTACGCACGGCATACTATCCTGATAGTATTTTGTTAGGTCGAACATAGTCCTTACTAGTGGGGCAACACCTTAAGGGGATCGTGTTGCATATGAAATGAGAGACATAAAGGACCACAACTCTCGGTAATTCTTCAAAAGAAGTAATTTGAAGTTTTTCTTGTAAAACATAATTTCTTGATGTAATACTTACCATAACTTTACAGAGTCCCACCCTCTTTTTGGTTTCAGTCCAATATTATTGCCTCCCCTTTTCTCTATATCTAATACCGCGCAAATGTGGCTTTATGCATAAAGGAGCATGTATTTCTGGTCGCGTGTAGGTACGACAGGTTGGTAAGAGGGTCCTGCTATGGGAGGTCTATGGGGTTTAATTTTGTTCATAATTATATGATTGATAATCCATGGTATACCTTGTTAATAAGAAAAAGAAATTAACTATTTTGATACTTTGGTACTTTTGTTTTATATATTTTTATTATTATTATTTAGCATTTACATGTATGAATAGATTTAATGCAAAGATATTTCATATTGATGAAGATAATTTAGTATTCCGAAAAAACCAGTGTGTCCAAGTGTTATTTATTAAAGACGAAAAAGTGCCAAAAGCAAAATAGCAAATAATTTTTAGTGGTACAATAGTGAAAAACTTAACCGAAATGACTTAAATTTTAAAAATGTAATTGTATATTGAAAAGAGAAATTTGGCTACTCATTTTCGGAATAGATATAAATATATAAAAAGAAAACAATTCCAAATTTAGTTGGGTCTTTCAAATGCTCGAAACTGAAGAGGCTGTTGAGTTGAGTGTTTGACATTCAGTACATTTAATGTTTAAAACCTTGCTGTTATTATGCCTCCCTTCCTTATAATACAGTACAGTAACTAATATATGCTAACGTTACTGGCAGGCGACCAGTTCTCACCATCGCATCTGTATCTGTACGATTTCCACGCAAATTTAGTCAATAAAGCCTTCTTCTGATAGAAACACTATCATATTAATTTCCACAAAAAATTGTCACAAAATTCGTCTGTGATCATAAATGTACATATGCGATGGCGAGAATTGGTACCCGGCGGCGAGAACTGGTAGCTTGCCAGTAGGCAATGTACATTGGCGGATCGCCAGCTGTCAACCAAATTGCTTAGTACCGCCCCTCCGACAGGACAGCCATTTGTTTACGTCAACACTGTAAGGTAGACTTGTGCGTCGTGTGTAATTTGACAAGAGATCCCAGAGGAATCTTGGCGCCCACCATAGAATGATCTATGTCTGACAATGGAAAGAAGGATCTTTTCCCTGCTTTTCAAACTTTTTCAAATATACAACATATGACATTTAAGACAGATCGCTTTATTGTCCCAAAGATACTAGCCCAAGGGGAAACTACGCATGAAATATGAGAGATATCCATTCAGTAATTGCAGACAAATAGCGATAACTATCAAAATCCAAGATGGTTGCCTGGCAGCCATCTTGTTGACCGATCGGTCCCAAAATGCATTATGCACAGCTAGGGTCCTAGGGGAATCTACATATGACATTTGAGAAACATCCCTTCAGTACTTTCTGAGAAATAGCGGTAACAAAATCTAATTATCAAAATCCAAGATGGCCGCCAGTCGGCCATCTTGTTGATCGATCAGTCCCAAAATGTATAATGCACAACTAGGGTCCTAGAGGAAATTACATATGAAATTTGAGAAACATCCCTTCAGTACTCCCTGAGAAATAGCGGTAACAAACTGTAAGTATCAAAATCCAGGATGGCCGCCGGTCGGCCATCTTGCAGACCGATCGGTCCCAAAATTTGTGATTTGCACATTCAGTACTTGGGGAACCTAGGGGCGTGTCAACCTACATAAAAATTTGAGAAAAGATCCATTCAGTGCTTTCTGAGAAATAGCGGTAACAAACTTAAACTATCAAAATCCAAGATGGCCGCTGGTCAGCCATCTTGTCGACTGATCGGTCCTAAAATGCGATATGCACAACAAGGGTCATAGGGGAACCTACATATGAAATTTGAGAAAGGTCCCTTTAGTACTTACTGAGAAATAGCGGTAACAAACTTTACTATCAAAATCAAAGATGGCCGCCGGTCGGCCATCTTGTTTAGCGATCGGTCCCAAAATGCAATATGCACAACTTGGGTCCTAGAGAAACCTACATATAAAATTTGAGAAAGGTCCCTTCAGTACACTTTCTGAGAAATAGCGGTAACAAGAATTGTTAACGGACGGACGGATGACGGACCACGGACGAAAGGCGATTTGAATAGCCCACCATCTGATGATGGTGGGCTAAAAATACGGGCTTGCGTTGGCGATGGGATAAATATAACAGCAGTAATCGACATCCTGGTAAATAAGTTGGAAATGCTTCATTAAAACCCTTTCCTGAACCTGGAAGATCAATGGAAAAGTGGATAAAAATGCCCGAGGCAACAGCTGATGTGCTGAAAGAGGGTACGTCCCTGTCATGTAGGAAACTGCTGTCCCTTTCTAATAATATTGATCATATCCATTGTCAAGCTACTAGATTTTTCAGGTTTGTCTTCTTTAGTTGTCACTTATAATTAGTTTACGGTTACATCATGCCTGACATTGTCGCATATTGCATGGACGTGTCACTTTCCCGTTGATCTCACCAAGTTACAGTTTGCTCGGTGCTATTTTTAGACTGCAGCTGGTCAACAAAACGTGTGTCATCTGAAAACGGGTATGGTTTACTATATTAGTATACTAGTCGGGTAAAACACATTTTAAAACTATCCATTCCAATGTTATACAGCCATACCAACTTCAATTATTAAGTTAATTAAATTTCTTAACCATTTTCAACAAATGTGTATAGTAGTAATGTGACTGTGTTCCAAATTTCATGAGAATTGCTTTGATAGTTTTTGAGTTGTACAAAAAGGAAATGCTGAAAAGGACCCATTTTTCGACGTTATGCTGTTGCACTTAAAAAACATGTGTTTGCCAGACCAAATAAACACATTAGAGAAAAGATAAAATGCAAAAATTAAAACAAAACCAAATAGAATATTCCTTTACGAATCAAATGATGTATCATTTAGAACGGTACAATAAAAAATGGCGATAAAAATGTAATTTGTTACAGCTACCTGCTTCGTTATGTTTTTCACCTTTTCAAAACTTGCCCCATGTTATAGCCTAAAAATTTGTAAATTTATTTGTAAATATTCAATAATATTTTAAAGATCTATTTCTTTTTTGTGTGTAGTAACTATTTGGTTTAATATCCCATAAAATGTAAAAAATAATTTCCTTATGAGTATTGCTTTAGAACTACAGAGGAGTGAAGGTTACGGACACTACAATTTTGCTGTAGTGTCCGTACCTGATTTCTAACTGCATGTTTTCAGATAGTGTATCACAAACTCTGAACACATTTTATTGGTAGAATATCTAAAAATTAAACAATGACATTACAAATTTTAAACTTTTGAAAGTGTATGTCACTTTATATATTGTTTTGACTAAATAAGCTAACAAGCAAACAACGTCGAAGACAACTTGCGTGTGAATCCTGAAAATTCCTGTTTTTCAAACACACACATTGCCAAGTAGTGAGGCATTGAAGGCTGCATATGGTTTTCTGAAGACATCTGAAGGAGATCCTGAGGACATACACTGCAGAATTTGCGGATATTTTGCTTGAAGGTAAGTAAAACTTGTCACATGGAACGAATGAAGTGTCCGTAAACCATATTGTTGACTATTTATAAGAGCTCTGATATGAATATTTTTTATGAGGTTTTAGTACAACACATCATCAATTATTTATTGAATAATAGCAAAATCTGTTTTTAAAGGCCCATTACCTTTCCGGAGCAAAATATAAAGGTTTCTTAAAAAACATTAATAACATCAGAAAATGCATACCGATGACCTAAAATAAGGTTACGACACCAAACATATACAAGATTTCCTGCGTAATATATGAAATCAGTGGAGAGTCAATTCCCTTTTTTGCCGTCTGGCGCAGTGATAGTCAACTACCGCGCGGTATTTAGGACGACGGCGGGAAACATAATACGACCCGCGTTATGAAAATAACCATTTTATTTATTTTAATCAAATCGTTCAGAAGGTGATGATAAATGTAGTATTAACGGTAAGTTAATAATTTTTAAGACACTACACATTTATCGATCTTGTTTTACATTCCCATTTTAAAAAATAAAAGCCGTTTCGGAAAGGTAGTGGGCCTTTAACCTCAATCTATCTTTTCCAAATACTTTTGTGAACAGATTTTCTGTCTGGTTATGGATTTTTTGGTATGAAAATTAAGTTTAGTTGAAATATGAATAAGAAAATTTTGACAATTTTACTATAAATGATTTTTAGAATCACTCTTCTCATCACAAGATATATGAAAAAATACATTTAACATTAATCATTTCAGATTTTACTTACAAGATACCTACATTTGATCAATATGTCACTGGTTACGGACACTACAAAAATGTCAGAGCTTCCAAACAAGTAGTGTTTTAAAATTTGTTCTCATTATCTTTTAAGATTCTGAATATTTATGTTAATCCATATGCTAAAAGTATACCTTATGTTATTTCAATCTTATAAGTGTAATTGATATAAATTTTTTTCTTCTTTAATTTAGACCAAGTTTGAACTAAGATCGAGAGGTGGAAGACTGCAAGTACTCAAGAACTATGGTGGCTGATCGCCTTGTCGTGTTGTCACCTTGTCGAGTTGTCGTGTTGTCACCTTGTCGAGTTGTCGCGGTCTCAAACTGCGACAACCCGAGATTTAACAGTTAAAATGTCGACTAGTCGCGTTTTCGAACCGCGACAAGTCGACAACACGACAAGACGACAAGTCGACAACACGACAAGTCGACATTTCAAACACGCTAATTAGCGCGTACAGAATCTCGTGTTGTCGCGGTAAAATGTCGGCTTGTCGTGTTGTCGAGTTGTCGACTTGTCGTGTTGTCGACTTGTCGAGTTGTCGACTTGTGTTGTCGAGTTGTCGACTTGTCGCCTTCCTGTTACACATGCGCAAACAATGGATAACACTCGCCATATTGGATTGCTAATGAAAATAATTGTGTGCATGTGTTTGTACCTAGATGAAGAAATTTGATAGCAATTTCTTTACCGAGAGTTGTCAAAGTATTTTTCTCTGAACTATGAATTTCAATAATTTGTTTATTATATGATAATCGTGTAATAATGGTCTGGTCGTGCCGTCTGATTATTACGCAGTAATCGTCATCTGTTACTTTTAAGGTCACTTGAACCGCTAAGGCCTAATAGTTCGAAGGCCCGTTAATCCGAAAATTAGAAAATATTGCAATTTTCCCGACTTACGACTTAATAATGTCGACATCGTTAAGGCATTAAGTCGACATCATATCGGAATATGTCGACATAAACAGAAGAATATGTCGACTTACCACATGTACATGCCCACATAATGAATCCAAGATATTTATGTAGACAGTCGGTAACTCGGCGATTAATGTGTTTATGCTCGGGTGTGACACCGACTTGTCAGTTATTGATGTCGACATCTAAACTAAAAGATGTCGACATCTGGTCTTGAAAGTGGAAATCAAAGGCCACCCTTTCATAGAGCACTGTGTATATGCAGCAAAAGCCATACAGCAGAGATCGACGTTGATTTTGTTAATTCAAATTTTTATTCATTTGATTTAAAAAAAAAAAAAATGTGATCCTGCACATCCCGGCCATGAAACTGTAGGGTGCGTGTACGTAGCTGTTAGCCCGAGCTAAGGAAGTGTACAACGAATTATTAATATATATAACCGTGGGTTGAAAATTCGTTTCAAAGCTGTGTGTGTGTTTTGTTGATTGGCATTCGTACCAAGTCCATGTAGTACATACCGTACTATACTATATTAAAAGAATGAATGAAAATAAAAATAAAAAAATAAAATAAAAAAAGATTTTTTTATATTGTATTTTCTTGTGAATCCCGAAAAAAAAACAGTTACGTAATTTAAAAGCCATAAAGGTCACAGTACAGGTACACAATACACGTTGGGAAACCAGCTTTACTTGTTAGCTTGGCCTACAATAGACACTTATATAAAGGCACAACGAATTTTTGTTACGGTCTTAATGGTCAGATTCAAACTTTGGGCTAAAAATCCTCCAGGACGCGGTTTTTAAAACTCCCAACTCGCGATACATCTGCATCTATTTTTCGTAGTAAAAACATGGGTTCTTTGTAGTCAAACGTAGTAAAAAAAGTCACGTGCTTATACCTCATTCATGCCATTGGCCGGAATATACAATTGTATTATGGGTAACTAGTGATCACGTGATTTTGTGTTTACTTTCAAATATGGTGATAGTTTGCTTGCCATTTCTTCGGAGAAATTGATTTATTTGAAAATATTTAGACTCCAAAATATTATTAATATTGCATGCTTATCATTTGACTTGCACATATGCACTGTTTTACTATAAATAATGAACTGAAATGAGTTGTAAAACTGCCATTTTCACGTTTTGTAAATAAATGATATTATACGAATTGACCAATTCAATACATTGTAGGTCTAACCGTCTAATCTAAAATCAGCGAAGATCGGCTACTCCCGGCTAAATTCGTAGAATTCTAAATTTATATTTATATTTATTATTACCTGCTTTAGTGCTCAGAACATATACATATAACACAGAGAAAATAAGGCCAAAGTATGTATAAATACCAGGTCAGAGAAATCACTCTATTTGGAAGTAAACACACACTCATGTGATCACTAGTTACCCACTAATACAATTCCATATTTATTTCGGCCAATGGCATGAATGAGGTATAATCACGTGACTTGTTTTACTACGTTTTACTACAAAGAACGCGTGTTTTGTACAATTATGGGGAAAATCCTCCGCGGATCGTGGTTTCATTTCCACCATTTGAAATTGTTAGCAATACTATCATATCATAGTTTATTTTCCATATTATTTCCAAACAAATAGTTATAAGCTTCCGCATAGCCCACTTAGCTTTTTGGGAATCTAATACATATGTACACACATATACTAAGAAACACGGGCTTATGTGCTTACATGGCAGGTCTCAAGGCCCTCTACCAATATTGTGAATTTCATGGCCCTGGGGTCTCGGAATTTTCCCCAGGGGAACGGGTCTTTACCATAGTTTATATAGGAGACATATGTATTTGTTTGTTTAAAAGCAAAACATTATTCATAACTGTGCATATCGGAATTCAGGTGACTGTTAGACATTCTCAACTCTCATCCATTTGTAAAAAATTCAAATTTTAACAAACTTCTTCTCCATAACACGGTTTTTCTCATTTTACAGCAAGTACAAAAACAACAACAATCAAATTACAATCATGAATATTTTGTATTGATATTATTATTATTTTTTTTTTGCAAATTTTCAGCAAAACAAACATGTTTCAAATTAAATTAATACACATATTTGATTAATATATATTTGATCTGCATTCATTATTGAATTTAAAAAAAAAATGAAAAAAATCTTTATAACATAGCATAGCATAGTTTGTCATTTTAATCAAGGGAGATAAATCCGATTTGAAGGATTTTCCACAAAGTGGAAAAGTTAAAGCCGCATAATCCGTATCTTTCAGGGTCCGTAAATCAACAAAAGAAAATTAGGGTACATACATGTATGTTATAAAAAGTTATCAACTTTCCCCTAATTACACACCCAAAAAGTCCCGAGTTCAAAAGAAATTAATGATTAAAAATTCGATATCCAGAGTGTTTGAATAATTCACTTTCCATGCATTATTCAACCAAAATTTAGACAGGTACATTTCCTGGTCAACATCAATTATAATTTCAACACAAATTTATTAGATGATGTTTCAAGTAATTGTCGAGTATATATACATGAACTTTGTCATCTGCCATGGCACAACATGTAATCTTCAATTTATCAATGTTTCACAATCAAAGTCTACTCTAAGCCTTCTGTTTCAAATGGTGGAAATGAAACCACGATCCGCGGGGGATTTTCCCCAATAATGGCACAAAACACGCGTTCTTTGTAGTCAAACGTAGTAAAACAAGTCACGTGATTATACCTCATTCATGCCATTGGCCGAAATAAATATGGAATTGTATTAGTGGGTAACTAGTGATCACATGAGTGTGTGTTTACTTCCAAATAGAGCGATTTCTCTTACCTGGTATTTTTACATAATTAGGCCTTTTGAAGAAGATCTTATTTTCTCTGTGTTATATGTACATGTATATGTTCTGAAACCTAAAGCAGGTAATAATATATATAAATATAAATTTAGAATTCTACGAATTTAGCCGGGAGTAGCCGATCTTCGCTGATCCTAGATTAGACGGTTAGACCTATTGAATTGGTCAATTCGCATTATATCATTTATTTACAAAACGTGAAAATGACAGTTTTATAACTCATTTCAGATCATTATTTATAGTAAAATAATACATATGTGCAAGTCAAAATGATATGCATGCAATATTAATAACATTTTGGAGTCTAAATATTTTCAAATAAATCAATTTCTCCGAAGAAATGGCAAGCAAAAACTATCACCATATTTGGAAGTAAACACACAATCACGTGATCACTAGTTACCCATAATACAATTGTATATTCCGGCCAATGGCATGAATGAGGTATAAGCACGTGACTTTTTTTACTACGTTTTTACTACAAAAAAATAGATGCAGATATATCCCGAGTTTGGAGCTAAAACCGCGTCCCGCGGGAGGATTTTTAGCCCAAAGGTTGAATCTGGCCATTAAGACCGTAACAAAAATTCGTTGTGCCTTTATGTAAGTGTATCGAGGGATGTAAATATTTATGTATATATATGAACAGGGCAAGCTAACAAGTAAAGCTGGTTTCCAAATGGGTATTGCGTATCTGTACTGTGACCTTTTTGGCTTTTAAATTACGTAACTGGTATTTTTCGTGATTCAAAAAAATGAAATCTTGAAAAAATAATTGTAATATAGTATAGTACGGTATGTACCACATGGACTTAGTACGAATGCTAATCCACAAAGCACACACACAGCTTTTAAACGAATTTTCAACCCACGGTTATATATATTAATAAATGATTATGGCCAAGAGGATGGAAATTCGTTGTACAAAGCAGAGTCCTTTTGCACTCTAACTTCCTCAGCTCGGACTAACAGCTACGTACACGCAGGCTACAGCTGCATGGCCGGGATATGCAGGATCACAATTTTTAATTTTGTAATCAAATATATAAAAATTTTCTGAATTAACAAAATCAACGTCGAACTCTGCTGTATGGCGCCTTGCTGCATATACACAGTGCCCTATGAAAGGATGGCCTTTGAATTCCACTTTCATGACCAGATGTCGACATCAATAACTGACAAGTCGGTGTCACACCCGAGCATAAACACACGATTAATCGCAGAGTTACCGACTTTCTACATAATTATCTTGGAATCATTATGTGGGCAGGTTCATGTGGTAAGTCGACATATTCTTCTGTTTCTGTCGACATCTTCCGATATGATGTCGACTTAATGCCTTAATTATGTCGACATCATTAAGTCGTAAGTCGGCAACAACGATGGCAGAAATATGCCACCAATATGGTCTATGGTACAAGCACTGACTTCAGTTTTCTATATTCAAAGATAGTGGCTATTTCATATGATTTGCGCATGAGTAACAGGAAGGCGACAAGTCGACAACTCGACAACACGACTAGTCGACAACACGACAACTCGACAACACGACAAGTCGACATTTTACCGCGACAACACGATATTCTGTACGCGCTAATTAGCGTGTTTGAAATGTCGACTTGTCGTGTTGTCGACTTGTCGCGGTTCGAAAACGCGACAAGTCGACATTTTAACTGTTAAATCTCGGGTTGTCGCAGTTTGAGACCGCGACAACTCGACAAGGCGACAACACGACAAGGCGACAACACAACAACACGAGATGGCCGGATAATCAGCCACCATAGTTCTTTGAGTACTTGCAGTCTTCCACCTCGACGATCTTAGTTTCAAACTTGGTCTAAATTAAAGAAGAAAAAAAAAGTTTATAGTCGAATTTACACACTTATAAGATTGAAATAACGATAAGGTATACTTTTAAAGAGTCATAGTGGATTTAAGACATAAATATTCAGGAATAGCTTAAAAAGATAATGGCAGTAACAAATTTTAAAAACCAAAACCACTACTTGGTTTTGTGAAGCTTCTAGGGCATTTAGTTGTAAAGTGTCCGGTGAACCCAGTGACATTATTGATCAAATGTAAGGTATGCTTGTAAGTAACACTGATTATGATTAATGTTTCCCTGTAATTTATTTTCCCTATATATCTTGTGAATGAGAATCCGAGTGGAAATCTCGAAAAATCATTTTACCACGTACTCATTGTCAAAATTTTTTCTTGACATGTTCTTCTTTACCTATCTTTCACAACAGTTACCACGCACTTATATTTCATACCAAAAAATCCATAACCAGACAGAAAATCTGTTCACAAAAGTATTTGGAAATAGATAGATTGAGGTTAAAGGCCCACCTACCTTTCCGAAACGGCTTTTAATTTTTTTTTTAAAATGGGAATGTAAAACAAGATCGATAAATGTGTAGTGTCTTAAAAATTATTAACCTTACCGTTAATACTACATTTATCAATCACCGCTCTGAACGATTTGATTAAAATAAATAAAATGGTATTTTCATAACGCGGGTCGTATTATGTTTCCCGCCGTCGTCCTAAATACCGCGCGGTAGTTGACTATCACTGCGATCCACTCTTGTCACCCAGACGGCAAAAAAAAGGGAATTGACTCTCCACTGATTTCATATATTACGCAGGAAATCTTGTATATGTTTGGTGTCGTAACCTTATTTTAGGTCATCGGTATGCATTTTCTGATGTTATTAATGTTTTTTAAGAAACCTTTATATTTTGCTCCGGAAAGGTAATGGGCCTTTAAAAACAGATTTTGCTATTATTCAATAAATAATTGATGATGTGTTGTACTAAAACCTCATAAAAAATATTCATATCAGAGCTCTTATAAATAGTCAACAATATGGTTTACGGACACTTCATTCGTTCCATGTGACAAGTTTTACTTACCTTCAAGCAAAATATCCGCAAATTCTACAGTGTATGTCCTCAGGATCTCCTTCAGATGTCTTCAGGAAAACCTTATGCAGCCTTCAATGCCTCACTACTTGGCAATGTGTGTGTTTGAAAAACAGGAATTTTTCAGGATTCACACGCAAGTTGTCTTCGACGTTGTTTGCTTGTTAGCCTTATTTAGTCAAAACAATATATATAAAGTGACATACACTTTCAAAAGTTTAAAATTTGTAATGTCATTGTTTAATTTTTAGATATTCTACCAATAAAATGTGTTCAGGGTTGTGATACACTATCTGAAAACATGCAGTTAGAAATCAGATACGGACACTACAGCAAAATTGTAGTGTCCGTAACCTTCACCGACCCAGTAGTTCTAAAGCAATACTCATAAGGAAATTATTTTTTACATTTTATGGGATATTAAACCAAGTAGTTACTACACACAAAAAAGAAATAGATCTTTAAAATATTATTGAATATTTACAAATAAATTTACAAATTTTTAGGCTATAACATGGGGCAAGTTTTGAAAGGTGAAAAACATAACGAAGCAGGTAGCTGTAACAAATTACATTTTCATCGCCATTTTTTATTGTACTGTTCTAAATGATACATCATTTGATTCGTAAAGGAATATTCTATTTGGTTTTGTTTTAATTTTTGCATTTTATCTTTTCTCTAATGTGTTTATTTGGTCTGGCAAACGCATGTTTTTTTAAGTGCAACAGCATAACGTCGAAAAATGGGTCCTTTTCAGCATTTCCTTTTTGTATAACTCAAAAACAATCAACAAAGCTATTCTCATGAAATTTGGAACACAGTCACAGTACTACTATACACATTTGTTGAAAATGGTTAAGACATTGAATTATCTTAATAATTGAAGTTGGTATGGCTGTATAACATTGGAATGGATAGTTTTAAAATGTGTTTTACCCGACTAGTATACTAACATAGTAAACCATACCCATTATCAGATGACACACGTTTTTGTTGACCAGCTGCAGTCTAAAAATAGCACCGAGCAAACTGTAACTTGGTGACGGGAAAGTGACACGTCCATGCAATATGCGACAATGGCAGGCATGATGTAACCGTAAACTAATTATAAGTGACAACTAAAGAAGACAAACCTGAAAAATCAAGTAGCTTGACAATGGATATGATCAATATTATTAGAAAGGGACAGCAGTTTCCTACATGACAGGGACGTACCCTCTTTCAGCACATCAGCTGTTGCCTCGGGCGTTTTTATTCCACTTTTCCATTGATCTTCCAGGTTCAGGAAAGGGTTTTAATAAAAGCATTTCCAACTTATTTACCAGGATGTCGATTGCTGCTGTTATATTTGTCCCATCGCCAACGCAAGCCCGTATTTTTAGCCCACCATCTGTATTCAAATCGCCTTTCGTCCGTGGTCCGTCATCCGTCCGTCCGTTAACAATTCTTGTTACCCGCTATTTCTCAGTAAGTACTAAAGGGATCATTCTCAAATTTTATATGTAGGTTCCCCTATGACCCTTGTTGTGCATATTGCATTTTAGGACCGATCAGTCGACAAGATGGCTGACCCAGCGGCCATCTTGGATTTTGATAGTTTAAGTTTGTTACCATCTATTTCTCAGAAAGTACTGAATGGATCTTTCTCTATTTTTAATATGTAGGTTCCCCTAGGACCCAAGTTGTGCAAATCACATTTTGGGACCGATCGGTCTGCAAGATGGCCGACCGGCGGCCATCTTGGATTTTGGTAGTTACAGTTTGTTACCGCTATTTCTCGGAGTGCACTGAAGTGATGTTTCTCAAATTTCATATGTAAATTCCCCTAGGACCCTAGTTGTGCATTATACATTTTGGGTCTGATCGATCAACAAGATGGCCGACTGGCGGCCATCTTGGATTTTGATAGTTAAATTTTGTTACCGCTATTTCTCAGAAAGTACTGAAGGGATGTTTCTCAAATGTCATATGTAGATTCCCCTAGGACCCTAGCTGTGCATATTGCATTTTGGGACCGATCGGTCAACAAGATGGCTGCCAGGCAACCATCTTGGATTTTGATAGTTATCGCTATTTGTCTGCAATTACTGAATGGATATCTCTCATATTTCATGCGTAGTTTCCCCTTGGGCTAGTATCTTTGGGACTGATTGGTCAACAAGATGGCCAACCTGTCGCCTATTTGGACTTCACCGCTGAATCTCAGAA
Source organism: Argopecten irradians (assembly GCF_041381155.1). NCBI lineage: Eukaryota > Metazoa > Mollusca > Bivalvia > Pectinida > Pectinidae > Argopecten > Argopecten irradians. The sequence continues at coordinate 39,369 of NW_027187512.1, read as the reverse complement.
AGCAATAAAGCGATCTGTCTTAAATGTCATATGTTGTATATTTTGAAAAAAGTTTGAAAAGCAGGGAAAAGATCCTTCTTTCCATTGTCAGACATAGATCATTCTATGGTGGGCGCCAAGATTCCTCTGGGATCTCTTGTCAAATTACACACGACGTACAAGTCTACCGTACAGTGTTGACGTAAACAAATGGCTGTCATGTCGGAGGGGCGGTACTAAGCAATTTGATTGACAGCTGGCGATCCGCCAATGTACATTGCCTACTGGCAAGCTACCAGTTCTCGCCGCCGGGTACCAATTCTCGCCATCGCATATCCTTTCGACGGCCGGCAGGATTCGAACTTGACTCAGTTTTGATAGTAGGTTATTACAAATGCCATCTATGAAAGCAGTTTGCATCTAAATTTCGGTTTGATGCCATTTTCACGATGATAACAAACAGTACACACAACAAACAAGCAAAAACAGTCACCGGAAGTCCCCTAAAGGTCACAACGCACGGGTCATGGGAGGCAGAAACCTCGCGTGGGAATCGGTGCTATTTCCCCCTTCCTTTTCCCTTTCTCTCTATTTTCTATTACTTTGATATCTCTTCTATCGTTTAAGATCATCTGCCTGTCTGTATCTTGATAATTAAGCTCACAACGACAGGTTTCCGGGCACACACTTAAATCCGGATTTCAGACCTCAATTTTTAGGTCATCTGACCGAAGGTCAGGATGACCTATTGTCATCGTGTTTCGTCCGTCGTCGTGCGCCGTGCGCCGTCCGCCGTGCGCCGTGCGCCGTGCGTCGTGCGTAAGACTATTTATACAAAAGCCTACTCCTCCTTAACCCTTGAGCGGATTACATCCATATTTGGTGTGAAACATCATTGGGGAAGGACAATTATATTTTATATAATTGAGCCTGGTCCGACCCCTTGGGGCTGAGGGGTGGGGCCCCAAAAGGGCAAATTTTCTTAATTTTAGCTTTAAAATCCTACTCCTCCTTCATCCTTGAATGGATTTCATCCATATTTGGTGTGAAACATCATTGGGGATGGACAATCATATTTTATATAAATGAGCCTTGTCCGACCCCTAGGGGCTGAGGGGTGGGGCCCCAAAAGAGCAAATTTTCTTAAATTAAGCTTTAAAATCTTACTCCTCTTTCATCCTTGGATGGATTTCATCCATATTTGGTGTGAAACATCATTGGGGAAGGACATTCATATTTTATATAATTGAGTCTGGTCCGACCCCTAGGGGCTGAGGGATGGGGCCCAAAAAAGGGCAAATTTTCTTAATTTAAGCTTTAAAATCCTACTCCTCCTTCATCCTTGAATGGATTTCATCTATATTTGGTGTAAAACATCGTTGGGGAAGGACAATCATATTTTATATAAATGAGCCTGGTCCGACCCCTAGGGGCAGAGGGGCGGGGCTCCAAAAGAGGAAATTTTCTTAATTTAAGCTTTAAAATCCTACTCCTCCTTCATCCTTGAATGGATTTCATCCATATTTGGTGTGAAACATCATTGGGGAAGGAAAATCATATTTTTGTATAAATGAGCCTTGTCCGACCCCTTGGGGCTGAGGGGTGGGGCCCCAAAAGGGCAAATTTTCTTAATTTTAGCTTTAAAATCCTACTCCTCCTTCATCCTTGGATGGATTACATCCATATTTGGTGTGTAACATCATTGGGGATGGACAATCATATTTTATATAAATGAGCTTTGTCCGACCCCTAGAGGCTGAGGGGTGGGGCCCCAAAAGGGCAAATTTTCTTAATTTAAGCTTTAAAATCCTACTCCTCTTTCATCCTTGGATGGATTTCATCCATATTTGGTGTGAAATATCATTAGGGAAGGACATTCATATTTTATATAAATGAGCCTGGTCCGACCCCTAGGGGCTGAGGGATGGGGCCCAAAAAAGGGCAAATTTTCTTAATTTTAGCTTTAAAATCCTACTCCTCCTTCATCCTTGAATGGATTTCATCTATATTTGGTGTAAAATATCATTGGGGGAAGGACAATCATATTTTATATAAATGAGCCTGGTTCGAACCCTAGGGGCTGAGGGGTGGGGCCCCGAAAGGGCAAATTTTCTTAATTTTAGCTTTAAAATCCTACTTCTCCTTCATCCTTGGATGGATTTCATCCATATTTGGTGTGAAACACTGTTGGGGAAGGACAATCATATTTTATATAAATGAGCCTGGTGACCCCTAGGGGCAGAGGGGCGGGGCTCCAAAAGGTCAAATTTTCTTAATTTAAGCTAGATCCTACTCCTCCTTCATCCTTGGATGGATTTCATCCATATTTGGTGTGAAACATCATTGGGGAAGGACAATCATATTTTATATAAATGAGCCTGGTCCGACCCCTAGGGGCAGAGGGACGGGGCCTAAAAAGGGGAAATTTTCTTAATTTAAGCTTTAAAATCCTACTAGTCCTTCATCCTTGGATGGATTTCATCCATATTTGGTGTGAAACATCATTGGGGAAGGACAATCGTATTTTATATATATGAGTCTGGTCCGACCCCTAGGGGCTGAGGTGAGGGGCCCCAAAAGGGCAAATTTTCTTAAATTTAGCTGGCCCACTTCCTGTTTTCAGATTTCGGTCTCCAATCTCAAGGAAAATTGGTCTATAGGGTTTTTAATTGATTCTGAAGGGGAACTTTAGGTGAGGACAATCATATTTTGTAAAGGACCGAGCTAAGACCCATGGGGATAGTATGGCGGATGTCCAAAATGGAAGCTTTGCTGAAATTTGGCTTTAGAATCCGTAAATGGGTTACAACCATATATGGATGAAGGGCTACCAAGTTTGTTCAACGAATGACATTTACCTATTTCAGAAACTTACATATTCAACTAAGGAGTTCCTTGTATTGTTTATATTAATCGTTAAACAATACTTTATACTGTGACTTTGTTGTTTTGTGCAATGAGTCAGATGACCGTTAAGGCCCATGGGCCTCTTGTTGACTTATTTGGGCATGTTCAAAGGTGATTTGTGACGTCACTGATGCAATGACTGCATCAATATTGTCATGCTATATAGGGATGAACATCTCCTTTTAAAAAAACTAGTATTTAGTTTTTCAACGGTCTCAGTGGGGCTCCAGAAGGGTGCATGAAATGGGGCAAATGAATAATTACGCATAAATACGTTACGGCCGTCCAAAGGATATGTACATTTATGATCACAGACGAATTTTGTGACAATTTTTTGTGGAAATTAATATGATAGTGTTTCTATCAGAAGAAGGCTTTATTGACTAAATTTGCGTGGAAATCGTACAGATACAGATGCGATGGTGAGAACTGGTCGCCTGCCAGTAACGTTAGCATATATTAGTTACTGTACTGTATTATAAGGAAGGGAGGCATAATAACAGCAAGGTTTTAAACATTAAATGTACTGAATGTCAAACACTCAACTCAACAGCCTCTTCAGTTTCGAGCATTTGAAAGACCCAACTAAATTTGGAATTGTTTTCTTTTTATATATTTATATCTATTCCGAAAATGAGTAGCCAAATTTCTCTTTTCAATATACAATTACATTTTAAAAATTTAAGTCATTTCGGTTAAGGTTTTCACTATTGTACCACTAAAAATTATTTGCTATTTTGCTTTTGGCACTTTTTCGTCTTTAATAAATAACACTTGGACACACTGGTTTTTTGGGAATACTAAATTATCTTCATCAATAAGAAATATCTTTGCATTAAATCTATTCATACATGTAAATGCTAAATAATAATAATAAAAATATATAAAACAAAAGTACCAAAGTATCAAAATAGTTAATTTCTTTTTCTTATTAACAAGGTATACCATGGATTATCAATCATATAATTATGAACAAAATTAAACCCCATAGACCTCCCATAGCAGGACCCTCTTACCAACCTGTCGTACCTACACGCGACCAGAAATACATGCTCCTTTATGCATAAAGCCACATTTGCGCGGTATTCGATATAGAGAAAAGGGGAGGCAATAATATTGGACTGAAACCAAAAAGAGGGTGGGACTCTGTAAAGTTATGGTAAGTATTACATCAAGAAATTATGTTTTACAAGAAAAACTTCAAATTACTTCTTTTGAAGAATTACCGAGAGTTGTGGTCCTTTATGTCTCTCATTTCATATGCAACACGATCCCCTTAAGATGTTGCCCCACTAGTAAGGACTATGTTCGACCTAACAAAATACTATACTTTTCATTCAAAAAACGTCTTCTTAATAACCAGAAAGCCAAGGGTACTCATATTTGGCCTGTAGCATGCTGGGATGAAGGGCTACCATGTTAAAATAAATGACATTGTCCTTCATTCAAGGTCACAGGGGTCAAATAGGCTAAAATCCTTTAAACAACTTCTTGTGAATAATTAAGATTGATATTGGAACCGTGGCATGCTGGGATAAAAGGCTATCACGTTTGCGTGTTCAAATGAATAACCTTGACCTTCATTCAAGGTCACAGGGGTCAAAAAGGCTAAAATCTTTAAACGACTTCTTACCAAAAACAGAAGGCTCAGGGTACTGCTATTGGGCCTGTAGCATGCTGGGATGAAGGGATACCAAGTTTGTTCAAATGAATGACCTTGACCTACATTCAAGGTCACAGGGGTCAATAAGCCTAAATCTTAAAACGACTTCTTGTGAATAACTAAGAGACCTAGAGACCTGATATTTGGCCTGTGACATGCTGGGATGAAGGACTACCAAGTTTGTTAAAATGAATGACCTTGACCTTCATTCAAGGTCACAGGGGTCAAAAAGACTAAAAAAAATATAAACAACTTCTTATCAAGAACCAGAAGGCCCAGAGTACTGATATTGGGCCTGTAGCATGCTGGGATGAAGGTCTACCAAGTTTGTTCAAATTAATGACCTTGACCTCCATTCAAAGTCACAGGGGTCAAATAGGCTGAAATCCTATAAACAAATTCCTGTGAATAACTAAGAGGTCTAGACACCTGATATTGGGCATGTGGCTTGCTGGGATGAAGGTCTACCAAGTTTGTTCAAATTAATGACCTTGACCTCCATTCAAGGTCACAGGGGTCAAATAGGCTGAAATCCTATAAACAAATTCCTGTGAATAACTAAGAGGTCTAGACACCTGATATTGGGCATGTGGCTTGCTGGGATGAAGAGCTATCAAGTTTGTTCAAATGAATGACCTTGAACTTCATTCAAGGTCAAAGGAGTCAAATAGGCTTAAATCTTTAAATAACTTTTCAAGAACCGAAAGACATAGGATACTCATATTGGGCCTGTAGCATGCTGTGATAAAGGGCTACCAAGTTTGTTCAAAAATGACTTTGATGCGTTCGAAAAGGCTAAAATCTTGAAACGACTATGTTGTATTGTGCTAATAGTCAGATGACCGTTAAGGCCCATGGGCTTCTTGTTTTTTTCTGAAGTGGCTTCAATTTTACTATGATATAGTCAAGGGGTGGATAATACGTCAGTGACAGTAATTCATGGAGTATTGAGGATGTAGCTTAATAGAATTTTTCATTTTTTAATTACCTTCCTTTGTTGGTGTTTTTATAGAAAATTAATTAAAATGTATCTTTCAGGTTAACTGCCAGTACATATCATATAATGAACTACCAAGTGTTTTTTTTTAAATAAATAACCTTGACCTTTATTCAAGGTCACACGGGTCAAATAGACTAAAATCCTGATATGACTTCAAACTCTGGTATATTTTTCATAACCTAATGAAATTGGTCCCGTTTAAGAATAACAACAAGAGTTACCTCCCATTTCTCTCTCTCTTCATTTCATCCGCGACACTCCTTCAGGTGTCGCTCAACTAGTACTATCAGGATAGTAATATGTTACGTATTGTCTTGTTAAGTGTGCTCCACCACTGACGTCAAAGGATCAATTGATGCCATGTGATAATGATTTGTAGCTGATGAATGGTCAACATTTACTTGTTTGTTCCCAATCAAGTCAGCTGGTTGTCACTTACTGGATCACAACAGAACACCTAGTCATCTGACCAACTTAAGGTTACACGTTGTAGTCTAACATTCATCAGAGGATGTATGAGGGACTAAGAAGTAAGTAGGAAGTTCCATCACAGACTCACTCTGATTTTAGTACTCGATTACCACATAGAACTACAACACACTTTATAGAATGCTTTAAAGGCCCATTACCTTTCCGGAGCAAAATATAAAGGTTTCTTAAAAAACATTAATAACATCAGAAAATGCATACCGATGACCTAAAATAAGGTTACGACACCAAACATATACAAGATTTCCTGCGTAATATATGAAATCAGTGGAGAGTCAATTCCCTTTTTTGCCGTCTGGCGCAGTGATAGTCAACTACCGCGCGGTATTTAGGACGACGGCGGGAAACATAATACGACCCGCGTTATGAAAATAACCATTTTATTTATTTTAATCAAATCGTTCAGAAGGTGATGATAAATGTAGTATTAACGGTAAGTTAATTATTTTTAAGACACTACACATTTATCGATCTTGTTTTACATTCCCATTTTAAAAAATAAAAGCCGTTTCGGAAAGGTAGTGGGCCTTTAAAAACACTTGGCACAGATTCTACTGTTAGTCTTAAACTAATCCAAAGCCGAGCTACGATGAGATAGCACTGTGGAATGGACAAGAATTTATTTTCACTATCACAGGGAGACACAACATGGATATGCCGCAACCTCCCCAACTTCGCTAGCCAAGGGTATTAAGTCCGATTCTCTTCCTACTACCCTTGGCATATCTCACTTCAGAACAGGTGTTTTTGCTTTCAAATTCTGATTGGATGCGGCTAGGTTCAGGCGACCAATGAAAACGCAGCTTTGATTTGTCAACAAAACTGAACTGAAGCGGTAGTATAGTGACCTACATTTGTATAATGAGGCATCAGGCATATCTGTCAACATCAACTCCTAGCGAAATTATATTACTATCTATTTAATCAATTAGATGTTTTATACCAGCTAAATGAACGTCTTGGAGACGTTGCTCTCCAAACAGATTGGAAAGTACGTGCGTGGTTTATGTTTCACAAATTAAACAATTAAAAGATATACTACGATCTCGTTACAAAATTGGACACTGCAGAACTTCTGCATGAAACGCAAAAACTGGTGTCCGAACTCACTAATAAACAAATGACTCACACACATGTTCATCTTTGGTATTTTGAATCTGTCGCAAACAACACGCGTGTTTCATAGGGCGCTGCCATTTTTTCACCCATACAACAATGATACGAGTTTTTTAATTGGTTGCTTATTACGTAAATGGAAGGGACGCAACTGCGGTGATCCAGCAGGTGGCGCAGTGCGGGACTACCCGTTCTGAAGTCAGATATGCCAAGGGTAAAAGCAGAGTATCGGCTTATACCCTTGGCTAGCGAAGTTGCAACCTCCCATGAAATACTCATACTGACACACGCGAAGCCTATTGTATACAGGACAGAAGGTCTGTGAATTACCTTAGTTGTTATAGGACGACCAACCAACCAACAAGCTACGAAACATTTCTTTATATTTATATTCTGAGTGTTTCGTCACTATATGAATCAACCAACTGACAAAAACAAACATTTGCCAATGAAAACACTATTAATACAACGATTCTCGTGCATCGATCAGCTGATTTCAAACAATGCGCCAGTTTCACATCAATAAAAAATAGTCCCCCAAAAATATTTAATGTATGATACCTAATGTGTTATTTCTTGATATGGAATCAACTACGGTTCACTGTAATAAGTCAATCAAATATTATTTTAACTATATTTTTTTTACGTTTGTCATTTGCAAAAAAAAAAAAGGTCGACCGGAAGGCGGAAGCTTGAAAACGCGACGTTGTGGAACGACTTCGTCATCCAGCTGTTCCATTATTCTCGTTTTTCGTCGTATATGGGTGTCATTATCTTAAATACATATCATCCGATCGCGATGAGCGCTAATGCGCTCCATGGGATATGTTGATAGCTTCTGCTATTCATAGCCGCTATGAAAATTAGAAAAATACATTCAATCCCTATATACTGTCCTCAGTAATCTAAACTGTTGTATGAAATAATGACTGAAGATACAACAAACGAATACATTAAGGTGTTCACTGACTGACAACAGAAGTTGGTTCTTGATCCACTCTCATGCAGCAGTTGTCATCGGTTATCGTTTTTATCCCATTCACCCAAACGCATGAGGCGGTGAAACGCTGTCGTTTGACAGACTGACTACGGATCTTAGCTCTGTAGCCCCCATCCGCGTGAAGACATGACATAACAAGACATTCACGTACTGTAAATGGGATCGAGTTTGCGGTACACTTAATAAAGCTGCTGCCAAGTTATTTAATATGTGCATCTATTGGAACTTTAACGCATTCACCCCTGAAATCCCCAAATGGAGTATTCCAGCCTTTGAACTAGAAGAATCTAAATATCATCTTCAGATGGGAAGGTATTAAATTATTAGCTTGGACGTAGGGAACCGCACACTGGTACCTCTCATCTTCTATTCTTATTTAGTTCATGTTGAGCTAGGCCCGGGTTTGTGTGGTAGTCTAATTCAGGTAATCTTCTACATCTTTCTCACTAGGGTTACTGTGTACGTCCTACAGATCGTACAATTGTGTTTCAGACACCGTACCATGACGGACATGATATACTGTACTACAAAGGATCGCTTACTAACATTCGCATACCTCTTGAGCATCTCTCTGTCTTGTTCTTAGTTTACACAATCTACACATTATCTTCCACGCTATTTTTGTATTATTCTGGCACTCTGCAAAAACGACACTTCCTAGTTCAAGTGTCAGCTTAAAACATCCTGTAATATGTAATTTCTAGAGGCATCTTTTCATACATAATATACCAAAACTGTTCCAAAGATAACATCAACTATAACCAAAAACGTCTCTAATTCAAAATTTTCTGCGTTCTAGAAAACCCACTGCAGATGCGGATTACTTTTTCTTATGTCTCGATTGTGCTTCCTCTATGAACTTTCTATGTAGCTTTCCACTTGGTGAACGTTTGTATGAAGTCTTTTGAGTGACGGAAGACACGAGAGATGACAACAATTTTTGTGGATTTCGTTGTTTTATTTTACATATTTTAAGCACAACCAAACCAGTGAAAGAGCCAGCTCACTGCACATTAATGATACAGTAATGTAGACCACTAGGCACCACGCTCACGTACAAGTAACACACCCAAACCAGTGAAAGAGCCAGCTCACTGGACATTCATGATACAGTAATAGAGACTACTAGACACCAAGCCAACGTACTAGTAACACACCCAAACCAGTGAAAGACCCAGTTTACTGGACATTCATGATACAGTAATGGAGACTACTAGACACCAAGCCCACGTACTAGTAACACATCCAAACCAGTGAAAGAGCCAGTTTACTGGACATTCATGATACAGTAATGGAGACCACTAGACACCAAGCCCACGTACTAGTAACACACCCAAACCAGTGAAAGAGCCAGCTCACTGGACATTCATGATACAGTAATGGAGACTACTAGACACCAAGCCCACGTACTAGTAACACACCCAAACCAGTGAAAGAGCCAGTTTACTGGACATTCATGATACAGTAATGGAGACCACTAGACACCAAGCCCACGTACTAGTAACACACCCAAACCAGTGAAAGAGCCAGCTCACTGGACATTCATGATACAGTAATGGAGGCACTACTAGACACCAAGCCAGCCCACTTACTAGCAACACATCCAAACTTTCAACCGACATACAGCTTCTTTTGGCAATGATATGTATATGTTGTCCCTCACACACACTCCCATGATCCCTAAATATACCTAGTCCAAATTGCCAACTCCTCCTCCATCCCCAACCGCTCCTCACATCCCAGATATAGCCAGAACCATTGTTCCTTAAATACATCAGACCCAAAGAACACTTAGCCAAGGTCATCCAAATACTAGTATACCCAGGGTCCAGTTTCACGAACATTCTTAAAATATAGCATAAATGAATACAAGTTTCTAAACTTATATATGCAACGCTTTTCTATGGAGAATTCTAAGCTGAGGAGTTTCAATGAGTTAAGGTATGTTCATGAAACTTGACCCATAAATTTGACACTCACGACCCCATGGAACTCTGAACATATTTGTATATTGGAGGTTCCCCAAATTCCATCATCCCGATCGGCCACTCTCACATTCCAATAGATTTACCCATACCGAACAGCATTCACATGGTCCCCGGGTAATATATGTTCGGCATTTGTACAGTTTATTTTGCACTCACTGTTCCTCATCACATATATACTCAACATCATCAAGGATAAAAGCAGACCCATTTGGAGCTTACATCACGGTCCAAAAATTATATCAAAACCCATTTGATACACATACGGTTTACTGATAAACTTTTACCTACATAACGAGAGCCAATGAATAATCGGATGGTTCTCTTGATATATTAGAAGTTGGATCTCCCTAAGCACTCGATTTACCAGAATCAAACCCCAATGAGCACTCGCGATATATCTCTATATGCTTTTGCTCAATCCCAATTTTCCTGGTTTTACAAATATATTGAGTGCACAGTCCCATCAGGTACTCGCAGGGTTCGCCTGAACTGAGCTCAGCCCTATTGGGCGCTTGGTTCGCTTGCAATGTCTATTAGAAATGCTATTGCTCGCGAAGTTATCCAGTAACCTTCGGCTCTCTAGGCATACTAGACCTCAGTCTCACTGGACACTCACATGGTCCACCTTCTGATACCCTAAGCTCCAGCTTAGTTGGTTTACTAACATGATAAATAACCGGCATATCAAATACATATGTATAGTAAGAGTAAGTCACATAAAAATAGGATTTATCACAGTATGCAGAATGAACAAAAGGAATGGATTTCTGACCCACACATACTACAACCACTACCTGAATCACAACCTTGTATTCTTCAAAGTCTAATTTTTATAAACCACGGGAACGAGATATTGATAACCGATGAAAATCAAAGATATGATACCGCACGAAAGAGCAAGTGTCCCACTCATTAAATAAACACTACTAAACATTGGACAGTCGACATTATGTGTGTTATTTATCAATAGTTGTATGTTATGTCCCCCTTGGATAATCTAATTTTCTTCTCGATTAATCAATCATGGCGTCAAGGACATGTCCACACATGTCTTCACGTGTTGTGGAGGCGAGATGTAAAAGCGCCACATCTAATGTTGCCCTAAATGACATGTACACCACGGTACATTATTATAGTGATACTTTAACTCTGTGCGATACCGCGTATGATCTCGGCATTCGTGTGTTTGTGACGTGTTCAGACGACACACTAAGGTATCGGATCTGTAAATTGTAAGTTGCCGTCACTGTTGTAACGATCTAAACAATTGTGATCACCTGATTTGTGACAGTTCGTGAAAGAGGACGTATCGTAATTGATCCAGCCTGATGATTTCCCAGTCACAATCCAGTGTTGTGCATGAGCGTATATTTCGTGTCCGTATCTGTTTCTCGCATGTAACCCTGGATTTCTAGGCACGTTCACCCAATTTCCATTTAATAGCACTTTTGTCGGCTTTATAGAGTTCTGCATTAGTAATTCTGAATCCATTATGTGTTGGCCATATAATTCGGCATGCCAATGTCCGCTTCCAATTCTGAACTTGCCGCCGGCCGTGCGGTTGTCAGCGCAACACCACAAGGCAGAGCCGTCACGAAAAGCATATCCTGCAGACTCAAAAGTAGCCTTTAATTTCTGTAATTGTGAGTAATTAGCAGTGAGGAAGGTTATATCAGCGTCCCGTTCCCACGGCAACACTTTATTTAGTTTGACTGCCCCGAGTAATGTACCCTCCTGAAGCTCACAAATCGCTCCTGCTTTTTCGCAAGCGTTCATTATAAAGGTTATTAAATTTGCCAGCTCTTCCAAACAACATGACGTTACGGAAAACCCTGTTCCCAAAAAACACTTAATTGGTTTAGGACAATTAAAATCCACTTCAAACTTTGAAGATACAAATTTCATCATTCTCAGTTGGTATTTCCCACCGAATTCCTTCCAATCCAATACTCTCGAACTTCTGATAGTCCTGTTGGCGTAAAACATGGAATCCGGACAAACAACAGACTCCCCTTCAGCCCGCAGGAAAAAGTCTTCCCACATTCCTTCTTGTGATAAACTCTCATCAAATTTAAACTTGGAAATTAATGTTTTACTTATAACAAATGAATTTTCAATATGGTCACAAAATACACACTCGTGAATGGATTCCTGATAACCTTCTTCATACACAAGTGTGTAGTTCTTGTAAGCTCGTTGTAGACAACCTAATTTCCAGAAGCCATTGGAATCCCGAGATGCACCGCCAGCGGAAGTAAGTTGAAGGCGCTCTATCTCCCGGATAAGACGATGTATTCGGGTGTCGTTATCAAACCGGATTAAATCACGAGCGACTAATACGTAGGGTGTTTGCACATGCTCAATAATGTCATTCCAAATTCGACCCTTACTTGTTGTGGTTTTGTAAGTTTTGAATAGGATCTGAGAATATCTGTCATTTTTGAACTGAGGTAGCTCAGATACTTTAGCACCAACGACTACAGATATGTTTCTATTGTAGTTGATAATATCATCTAAAAGTTGGCTAATAGTTTCTACTCGAAAATTGTCAAGTTGTATCACTATGGTAACAAGCTTTTCCTCAGCTACCCGATAGCTACAATTGCTTTGTTCGAACCCTCGGTAAAAGAAAGGGTATCCGAATGTACTCCCTTTGTAAATCTCTGGACAAACGTTGTATGGTTGTTTAACTGTCCGGCGAGTCACTGTCGAAAAATCCAAACCGAACGACTGTAACATGTCGTCTAGAACACGGACGGTCCTCCTCAGAGCATCTCCAGATTTAGTTCCACGTGCATGAACTTTCGCCAACTTGACCAGTTTTGCAGCTTCTGTTAATTTAGATTTGATGTATTCATTGTGCTCATCTTTCTCAGAAGACTCGATATTTGTAACTCTTTTTTCTTTTCGTATCGGTTGCAGTTTCCTGTGAGTGAGTTTCTGTGACACAATGTTGTCGTTCATGTGTACATGAATAGTGATCAGGAGGAAGGCGATGAGGGATATGGCTATACCGACCACGTACCATTTCAGGTAGATCGTCTGCATCCTGTGTTCCCTGGAACATACAAAGATAATGGGTTAATGTTGTGGAAATTAAGAATTTACATACAATATGCAAAACCAACATTTCAAGCAAACAACCAATGATCCTATCCTGAGCAGGACAACACACGTTTTGTAGATATTTGGTTATATTCCACTGCATGCATTAGTATGTATGATAAGCTGTATGTTTTGGAAGCTACCCGTGTTGTGTCTCCTTGTCATAGTTGGTCTACTGTCCTTTTTACGGTGTTGTCTCACCGACGTTAGTCGTCAAAGACACAGACAAACACATCCCACTCGGTCACAGTACCTCGCTCCTTTTATGCTAAGCGCAAAGCAGAATCAAGTGACTAAGGTGATTGTCGGTCAAAGAACAGAAATCATAGCCATCCTCAGAGCGCTCAATTCGAGGAAAAACGTTGTCTGTGTCCGAGCATCCGACTGCTGTTCGGAGGGTACCGGGCTTGAACCTCGGTTTATCCGTCATTTTTTCCGCTACTTTTGCATTTGGTATCTGTTTCAAGAATTGAGAGCAGACTTAAAAACAGAGGGATACCCGAATCTGGGTAATGTGTCGGGGCGAAGACTACTACCGTGCTTTCCATTTGCGGGTTCGTAACAGTTGTACTAAAATTGATACGGCAACGTCAAATGGATACGTTTGAGTTTTTTCTTGATTGCCAAACCCATATGAAAGATACGCTTCGAAAATAAAAGTCAAGAAATCGGTGTTAACAATAAAATGGCTATAAAAGTAATACCTAAATAGTTTTGGCAACTGGTACGAATCTGCAAATGGAACGCGCGGTGGAAAGGGTGGGAAGAGCACGGTTCTGGATCAGTTCGGTGGCCGGAGAGAGCATCTGGCTAGTGTTCATGGTTCGAACCCAGATCTGGCCTTGCACTTTTGGCAACTACATAATTATTGTTATGATAATCGATTGTTCCCGATTATGTTTGGAAGGTATTCCTTACGGTGCTTGCTAGCTAATCCGTTATATACATGTACTTATAAGTTATTGAAATAATATCTCAGGAACACTAGTAACAAGTAAGATGTTGATAGAATTGTACCTGCTGCCCTTATTGCATGATCGTAAAAGGCGACTAAATTTAGGATCTTATCTTTTTCTCTTCTTCCTAACTGATTTTTTCTTTCCTAATTCCTCCCTTGGCACCGCCTCGCTTTTGGCCTTGAGTTGAGCGTTCGCCCCTGTGAGGAAGGCTCTGGGTTCTGTCCCCTGGCCGAGACACACCAAAGTCTCTAAAAGTGGTAGTTTCTGCTTCCTGCTTAGCGCTCAGCATACAGGGAGTGGGACGACTGGTTCGCCCGTTGTCAGTATAATGTGACCGGGTGGGGTGTGTTGCTTGGTGTCTTCGGCGGCATGCTTCAGTGATATAGCACTATAAAAAGGGCAACAGTCCCACTATACAAGAAGACACAACATGAATATACCGCAGTCTCCCAAAACACGCACCTCGCACAACATACATGCAACACATCGCATACATGGGAGACCGTCCTTACATGACCATAGCTGTTAATAGGACGTTAATTAATCAGACAAACAAACGTGTAAATACTCTTTGTTGCGATGTGATTGGTATATAGATGTAAGTGTAAAGTCAAGGCATTTGCATTAATCTTATGTTGTGGGTACTGTATTACTGGTGTGACATCAAATAAGTAGAGTATATGGTAAAATAATTGTCTAAACCAATCACGATAGGTCGAGTTTAAAGTAGTAAAATAGGAAGTGGAGTAGCGGAGTAAAATGTTAAAGTGATGGGAGCATAATCAGTGTTGTATCACGCCCATTAGTCTGTGTCCAAACTGACATTGACTAAGGACAGCTATCAGCGAAGAAACACAAGTCGAGACAAGCATCTCTAACACTAACGACCTGACGATGTGGTTTATTGAATGTAGAAAGCCTTTCTATATAGTGACCTACAGCCATTAAGTAGTTGTTAACAACCCTGGCTTAATGATTCTATAGACATTCGGGTTGATTTTAGGTGAATGTTTAGATACATGTCTAACCTGTAGTATAGGCCAACTACAGAATTCGTTCTCCAATAAGACCACCACCCAGAGAAGAAATAAAGGACCAAAGTAGTTAATTTTAGATTGAGGTTAGAGAAATGACATGTTATACCACACACTTTCTACAGGCTTTAGACATTTTTCTTTATTGTTTTACGATGTTTCTGGTAACCTAGTTTCAAAGCATCAAAAATCAGCAAAAGACATCATGTGTCGGTACCGATCGCTGAAATCATCCAAGTGTGCGCAATTACTGCTCCTATAACAGCCAACGATTTCTGACAAATTGTCGTTAGATCTCAAAACAGTCACTTGAACAAACTATGACGAGGCTGGATATCTAACCTAGCTGGATGATCAATGAACACAGTTCCTATATGTATACTCACGACTTCTACAATACAGCGAAAGAAATCACATTTAACGTTGGCAAAGAGACGAGGGATCAACTATTGCTTAATCATTACCTGTCAACAATGCTGAGTTTGGTATTCATTTGTAATTTTACAATACATGTATTTGTATTAAGATGCATTCTTAGTCCTCTAGAATAAATCTGTGTGCAAATATTGTTATGGCTGGTCGTTTAAAATGTGCGGAAATGGCGATCACAATTCGACTATAGTAGCAAAGTAATAGTTTAACCGATTTCCATGCGTCATGCCTGTTTCAATGAATAATATAAAGAAAACATATTTGTCTATTACAGATGAAAAATGTTCCTCATCAAATGAGTATTGCCATATTTGGCTCCCCAGATATTGAATTGCTTGTATTTTGTTACAGTTGAGAAATGTTTTCCATCTATATATGATTGTTTTTAGATATTGAATTGCCTGTACTTAAGGATAAATGCTATTCTGTATATTATACATCACTATAACAAGGCTAAAACACGTGTCAATTACTGTTATCGGTACAGACATCACGACGTTTAGGGCAAGTCGTGTATAGCATCGTGTTATCGATCAAGCAAGCCCTTCTCTTGTAGAAGAAAAACATATCGTAAAAATATCAATTAATCGTTTATATTTATCGCTGTTAACAATGAATTGTGACAAGCGTTATTGTATATGACTGAAAATTAATCAAAATGTCATATTCACAAATACAAAGACACGGAAAAAACGTGGAAACTCTAGCGAAAAAGAGTGTGTATGTATCCAGCAGCCCCTCTGTCAGTTTGTAACATATTATATATATGATGCTGCCATGGAATCGGTTTAGTCAATTCTCGATAGAGACATTACGTATACTTAGACGGAGAATACATGTATTTTCTGCGTGCTTCAGCTCGATCTTAACGGCTTTTTCTATCGTACATCACAATTATACTAAGAGCCAAGCAGGTCATTGAGCTTATCAGTATAAACATTAAGTATTCCTTTTATACATATATACATTACATTACTGTACAATGTATATACTACTTGTCTTAAGTAAATAAGGTAACGTATTCGATTATCAGGTATTTGGCGGGAAGCCAGTTCTGACCTTATATTTGCGTTTCCTGAAGATATAGTTCATTTCCACTTATCACTGACATCATTGGCCATCATGGTCATCTAACCAAATATCCATTGTGAGGAGAACGTCACTTTAGGTCAGAATGGGTCCTGGAGGTACTGTTGGGTGTCCCATGCCCTTTATTCTCCCCTTTCCCCCACCCCCTCCCCCATTAGCCTCCGTTCTCAGTGCCCTGAGGGGACGGACGAATGAGGACATCGTGGTGATGATGATCTATTGAATCCTGCTGTGATTCTGCTAACTAAAAAGTGTCCAATTCTTTCAGTCTCACACAAATTTCACTGTGGTCACAGTGTGCCATATAAAATCACAATGTATACGTAGAGCGCGCCCACCACCACTACACCACCACCACGTGATAAGGTTTTAAGGTAAGGTTTTAAACGACACCCCCCCACGCCCTCTACCACTATCATCATACATAGACTTATTCACACGTAAATTCCTGACGTTATTGATACGAAAGTGTTCGCTATTCAGAATGAAATTTGTAGCAATAAATTATTGATATGTACAGCAAAAAGTTCAACCTAATGAATGAAGCTATATCAGTTGTGGATGACACAGATAGAGAGAGAGGTCTATAACACAGAGTTATCTATGGTGTGTACTAATGTCTACTGTAGACGTGAACGTACCCAGATATACAAACAACAGAGCACGTGTATCTCGGCCTGGTCTACAACATACAGATAACGAGTCGTCGTATACAACATGATTCACTATTCATTAGTGCTGTGGTACCATAGGGTGTAGTGATGCTGATGCTATTACGGGTTCCTCGAGATCCTCGCGAGCGCTTTATCAATTTGCACTTTGTCCTTCAGTACGTGTATATTATGTACAACATACAAGGGTGTGCGGATGTTAAAGCAACGCTTTCGAAATCTCTATAACTTAACATGTACATAGCGCCAAACGTAAAACGTCTTGTCAAATAAGTCTAGTGTATTTCGGAAGGAGCTTACCTTGCCAACCGCCTGTTGCTTAGCGACCCGACAATCCTAAGCTTGCCACAGTACCATCAAATCACGACTGCTTTTAGAACCATTACGGTCTGTGGCCCATCATTCTGTCTGTACTCATTAGGTGTGTGGTTTAGCTGACCACTCGAGGCAGTGTCTGCTCCCTTTGTGGACCATAGCGTGTTTCGTTGGCTGGTCAGACGGGAGAGCGTGCCTAATCCTCAATATCAAAGTGATCCGGCCTGCCAATAATCAATATTGGGAACACAGCATGACGTTCATGTGGGGGAGAAACAGCGCTGATACCGCACCACACTACCTATAGCACAGGCGTAACACTGTCTCAGGGTGTCATACTTCACCGAGGCATAATATTTCGGGTTATATCATATCCACGCACTGCGAGTGGCCGAGTGCTGTAGTCATGTTAGTATTGGTCATACCAAGGACTGAGACCGTTCTATTCCTGGTTAGTGTTGGCAGTAACGTGGCATACCCTTGTAGGAGTTGGCCGAAACAAGGATTTTCTTTAACTAGTGGCATGTACCTGCTGCCCCTATTGCATGATCGTAAAAGGTAACTAAATTTAGGATCTTATAAAAAGTTGTTTCTCTTCTTCCTAACTGACGTACGGACTTGTCAAATTACTGGTTAGTGTGCTGGCTCATAGAGGTAGAAGGCGCAGCTATGTTTGGCTAGGCGATTGGGTGCCGTAGATCGTGAGTTCGAGACCCGGATAGGGCACGAGTCAATAAATTGTCATGCTTTGTTAAATTGTGTTTCTTTGATATTTTATATATACTAACATATAGAGATTAGTCTATAGTGGGTCTTTGACTTACCAGCGTGCTAAATACCTATGGTTGGCCATGATATAGAATACTCCTGGTGTAATGTGGACTTGTTATTATTCATTGCTCATATCAAGCTAGGTCCCTTCCAGAAGAGGACTTGTATATATAAATGTTTAGAGAAACTATTTCCATGTATAAAGAATATAACACTAAGTCCCTTTATAGAAAGGGACTGATATTAACTTTACGTTTTACTCTATGCTATCGATTTAAGCGAAACCATGTTTGCCAGCGTTCAACACCTGACAACTGCATTACGCGGTTTTCAAACTCGTTACCCAGAGGTGGAAGGCTGCTGGTAAAATATGGTAAAATTCTGGTTGTTGGGAAAAAGACAGTTATCTTTTTGATTTCTCGTTGCCGTCTTGGCCCAATACACTGTATTTCCACATTCGATTATCTGATTTAGGGGAAATGTGATGGATAACTTGATATGATATGTGAAAGAATATATTTTTGTTTATTCAGCGATTGTTACGTACATAAAAGTTGTGTAATATTGAATTAAACACCGTATATACAGTGGAACTGCCGTTCCTTTGTATACTTAGCAGCTGGTCCTAATAAAAAGATGATAAATTTGTCTGTATCCATAAGTTACTGATATAGATATCATATTACTCGGTGGTGAGATAGCGACCGAGGTTGTCTCGAATGTAACTTTGCCTCACTGTTGTTCAAATCTAAGTAAATATACCCTATGCTCTAAACATGTCACTACAAATGTACCCTACAAGTTGCTGATATATTGAGAATTTCTCAACGGAACACTGATAAGTAGATCATCTCCCCTTGGTTTGAAACTAGAGTCGGACTTTTAGAGACAAGTGAGATTTTCGTCTGTAGACTGGTAGAGAGGCTTAAATAAGTGAGATTTCAGTATTCTGGAGACTGGTAGAGAGGCTTAAAGAAGTAAGATTTCAGTATTCTGGAGACTGGTAGAGAGGCTAAAATAAGTGAGATTTCAGTATTCTGGTGACTGGTAGAGAGACTTAAATAAGTGAGATTTCAGTATTCTGGTGACTGGTAGAGAGGTTTAAATAAGTGAGATTTCAGTATTCTGGTGACTGGTAGAGAGGCTAACATAAGTGAGATTTCAGTATTCTGGAGACCGGTAGAGAGTCTACATATGTCCGTTTGTGTTACTGGACAGGACAAGGTATTGACTTAAACAGATGCATTAATCACTTAGATAGCGACCGTGCGTGTCCTTTGTGTACCCTCTGTCGCTCGGCCCATTCTATAAATGATAAAACCTAACCCTAATCTTGTACTTTAGGGGTAAAGGGCTAGTTCTTTTCATAACATTTACCACAAGTTTTTCAGTTTTGTCTGTTGTTTACATTTTCAAAGGTTTCTTTCGAAAGAATTAGTGGAAAGACAAAATGTTGAAACGATTACCTTTAAGATTATCCAGTCAAGTTCATGTACTTCAATTGTGTGCATCCATTGGCATGTGTCTTCAGGAGAAATATGCAATCGTTCAATACTATCAGTCAGCTGTCAAGAAATATACAGCGTACATAGATTTTTACATGCACATCTATCAAACGGCTACACCGGAAGGATATCCCCGGATTATTAATCCCTCTCACAAGTGTATGGATGTATACACACAAGATAAATGTCCATATATATGTGTGCGTTGTAGCCAGGTGGGTGGTTAAAACTTCCCTATATAACTCGGCAGATTATCCAGTCGCTCACCTGGAATACAATGTAACCATACTAACTATTTATCAGTTATTGGGGAGAGATAACGATGTAGGTGTTGCGGTTTAATTCATATTTATTTTTATTTATTTACTTATACTAATCTGCATAATCAATGAATCATCTTCGCCAGCCAAGGCTTTTGATTACGTTATACACTGATCTGAGTTACGCAGTCAGAAACCCTGACTTGCGGATTTGATACTGATAAAGAAATTGCTTACATTTCCCTTAATGTTCGATTATATATATAATGTTCATGTCAATGTAGGGTGAGATATCCTAATTTCAAAGAATTGAACTTTTTATTGATCATCGATAACTCTTCTTTTGTGTAATTACAATCTTTACATAAATCGTTGTCTACATTTATTGTAATTTGAAAGGGCTTCCAACCACCTTTATCTTACATTGTAAATAAATGTCCGATGCCGAACATTTAAAGTTCATAGTGAAGACGTTGTAAGAAGTAACGTGTAGATTCTCCTTAACTTTGCACAGGAATGCTTTTGTATCAAAATAAAAAAATAAAAAAAAACTTAAATACTGACCTGAAGTTTCTTCGTGTGTTCTACTCCGTCAAACTGCCAGACGGTGGATGTCCATATCACAGGGAAGGACCATCAAGTGTGCATATTGCAATGGCAGCAACGTTAAAGGCCCACTACCTTTCCGGAGCAAAATTTAAAGGTTTCTAAAAATCATAGATAACATAAGAAAATATATATCGATGGCCTAAGATGAGGTTATAACATGAAGCTTATGCAAGTTTTCCTGCGTTATATTTGATGACAATTGAGTTTCATTTTACTGTTTTGCCTTCTGGGGCAGTGATAGTCAACTACCGCGCGGCATTTAGGACGACGGCGGGAAACATAAGACGACCCGCGTTATGAAAATTAACATTTTATTTATTTAAATTAAATTGTTCAGAAGGTGATGATAAGTGTAGCATTACCGGTAAGTTGATAACTTTTACGACTCTACAAAATTATCAATCTCGTTTTACATTTCTATTTTAAAAATTAAAAGCCGTTTCGGAAAGGTAGTGGGCCTTTAATGAACCCCACGAACACCTGGGGTCATTTACATGTAGATACAATCTTGTAATGGTTTGTGGTCAGTTTACAGGACAATTTACTGGAAACACAGGAAACAATCTAGGTAACTAGGGCGTTGTGCCTAAGGTCATAGAAATTGCGCAAAGCTTAATAAGTTTTAATAGGGTTGTATTAACAAGTTTTTTTTCAAATTTCATCCAAATGCATAACAAGCATATAGGGAACAGTACAATTATTATCATTATAATATGACATACAATGTATACAAGTATAAGATGGCGGAGGACAATATTTCAGTATTTCAATATACTAATAAGCTACATATGTATAAAAGACGTGATCACAACAGAACCCACGTTGATGCTGGCGGCAAATAAAAAGCAATTTTATCATTTAATTAATTGTAAGCAGAGTTTTTCTTTTCTCTGTTGCATGAAACAAAAAGTTACCCAACATATTCAAAATTTTAACATCTTTACTAGAGAATAATTCTATAAACTTATGCACGCTTGGTCTATGATAAAAAATATCTGTTAATGTATTTTTCTCTTAATTCAGAATATGCCGGACAGAGAAGAACAAAATGTACTTCATCTTCGACGTTATTTTTATCACATAATGAACAAGTCCTTTGATTTCTAGGAATATTATTATAACGTCCGGATTCGATATTAAAGGGACAATTCACTAACGCCAATTCTTTTACATAACCAAGAAGCAAAATATGGCATAAATGTATTGTTCTTCATTTCTTATGAAACATATAACATAAGATATTGACGAATTCCACGTCATTGTTTAGTATTTTAATTGATACCGTGGTAATTACAAATCGTTGATCAATACGATTAAGCAGGTACAATATGTACGCTGTACCAATATCCGAGCCAAAGTCACGCACGTTAAACAAATGAACTACATAACCACTGTGGAGGTGATATAATGATTTTTTAGGCAAGACAATTCACCTAATAAGGTAAACACACTTCTATCAGTGCGATTTGAGCTGTTCTAGACAAAAGTAGCATTACTCTACGAGCAAGGGACTGGGTTCGGCATACAACATATTCGACCACAATGTGTAATGGCGGACAGCGAGTGAGTTTGAACATTTCACACGCATTTCACCACCATGGGATTTTCTGACATATCACAGTAAAACCGACTGATCTAATTTCCATTAGAACTGGGGGTTTTCCGATATATATACAAATTTTAATGTTCTCGTAGAATGAATTGTCCCTTTAAGACTATGACATTGCATACGGAATTGGCTTAAAATCTTCTTGAATTTATGATTTACAGGCTTAATTAAATAGAACTGTGTACAAAAATTATCAACAATATGTTTATACAAATAACATTTAGGAGATACATCAAACGCACTATATAATTCTTGAACAAAAACATCATTAATACGTTGGTGGTATATTTGCAAAAAAATGATTTTCATTTATAACACATTGATTTTTCCAAACATATCCAAATCCCAAACTACAAAGTTCGTGCTTAATATGATAGACCCAATTCGTTTTACAATTAGGTTTCAGTAAAACCTTTCTTCTTGCTTGACGGAGGTACACCTGGCTTCAGGAGAGGTTCTTTGTAATTGCAGACTCCGTATATAGCAATCTGATTGAAATACAGATCCCAATAAACCACTACGTTCAATAGAGGATCTGAGAAAATCCAATTAAGGGTCATGATCGGATGACCTTTATACCACGTGTAATTCAGATCAAATGCATTTTCTGCACGTTGTTCTGTCAATTGACAACGCCATTTCGCCCCAACATACAAATACAATTAGCTTTATTATGCTCTTTGGGCGAGATGACTACGTACACGGAAATAATTCTGACAGATTTTCAAACTATTTCGTCCCCTGAAATTCACTGTCAAAATTTTGCCAGCGGCAATTTGATTGGTCATTTACAAAGGTCACCTGGACATGACCCCTAATGGGGTTTTCTCAGATCCTCTTATCTAACGTAATGATAATAAGGATCTGTATTTTAATCAGATTGCGTATATAGAAAGCAGTGGGGAAGACTGACCAAATACGACAAAAGCAAGGGGAAGCAGTATGGTTGAGGGAGTGTTAAGGGCATTAGTAGATTTATTCTGAATGGCGATAAATGTCATGCGATCCCCAACTCTCAGTCAATATAGTATCGATATAGTGGTCATCAAATCTCCATCAATACAGTATCGATATAGTGGTCGCCAACTCTCCGCCAATACAGTATCGATATAGCGGTCACCAACTCTCCGCCAATATAGTATCGATATAGCCGTCACCAACTCTCCACCAATACGGTGTCGATATAGCGGTCACCAACTCTCCACCAATACAGTATCGATATATCGGTCACCAACTGTCCATCAATATAGTATCGATTTAGCCGTCACCAACTCTCCATCAATACAGTATCGATATAGCCGTCACCAACTCTCCATCAATACAGTATCGATATATGAAGCGGTCTCCAAATCTCCACCAATACAGTATCGATATAACGGTCACAAACTCCCCATACAGTATCAATACAGCCGTCACCAACTCTCCACCAATACAGTATCGATTTAGCGGTCTCCAACTCTCCATCAATACAGTATCGATATATCGGTCACCAACTCTCCATCACTACAGTATCGATATAGCCGTTACCAACTCTCCACCAATACAATATCGATATAACGGTCTCCAACTCTCCATCAATATAGAATCTTATAGCGGTCACCAACTCTCCATCAATACAGTATCGATATATGCGGTCTCCAACTCTCCACCAATACAGTATCGATATATCGGTCTCCAACTCTCCACCAATACAGTATCGATTTAGCGGTCTCCAACTCTCCATCAATACAGTATCTTATAGCGGTCACCAACTCTCCATCAATACAGTATCGATATATGAAGCGGTCTCCAACTCTCCACCAATACAGTATCGATATATCGGTCACAAACTCTCCATCAATATAGAATCTTATAGCGGTCACCAACTCTCCATCAATACAGTATCGATATATGAAGCGGTCTCCAACTCTCCACCAATACAGTATCGATATATCGGTCACAAACTCCCCATCAATACAGTATCAATACAGCCGTCACCAACTCTCCACCAATACAGTATCGATTTAGCGATCTCCAACTCTCCACCAATACAGTTTCGATATAGCAGTCAACAACTCTCCACCAATACGGTGTCGATATAGCGGTCACCAACTCTCCACCAATACAGTATCGATATATCGGTCTCCAACTCTCCACCAATACAGTATCGATTTAGCGGTCTCCAACTCTCCACCAATACAGTATCGATTTAGCGGTCTCCAACTCTCCACCAATACAGTATCGATTTAGCGGTTTCCAACTCTCCATCAATATAGTATCGATATAGCGGTCACTAACTCTCCATCAATACAGTATCGATATATCGGTCTCCAACTCTCCACCAATACGGTACCGATATAGCGGTCTTCAACTCTCCATCAATACAGTATCGATATAGCGGCCTCCAACTTTCCATCAATACAGTATCGATATAGCGGTCACCAACTCTCCATCACTACAGTATCGATGTATCGGTCTCCAACTCTCCATCAATACAGTATCGATATAGCGGTCTCCAACTCTCCATCAATACGGTATCAATATATCGGTCACCAACTCTTCACCAATACAGTTTCGATATATCGGTCACCAACTCTACATCAATACAGCATCGATTTAGCGGTCTCCAACTTTCCATCAATACAGTATCGATGTATCGGTCACCAACTCTCCATCAATATAGCATCGATATAGCGGTCACCAACTCTCCATCAATACAGTATCGATATAGCGGTCACCAACTCTCCATCAATACAGTATCGATATAGCGGTCTCCAACTCTCCATCAATACAGCATCGATATAGCGGTCACCAACTCTCCATCAATATAGTATCGATATATCGGTCACCAACTCTCCATCAATATAGTATCGATATAGCGGTCATCAATTCTCCATCAATACAGTATCGATATAGCGGTCACCAACTCTCCATCAAAACAGTATCGATATATCGGTCTCCAACTACCCGACGTCGTTATATTTGATATAGGCCTACATTGTTGCTGGGGATTCAACAACGCCTTCGAGTGAAAACAGGTCAAGTACTACTACTTGTAAGTAAAAAGACTTGTGACTTCTGATTATGTCCTTTAGTTAATTATAATGGAGATGAGTTCCACTTTTATATATTTGCAAAAATGAAACAGTATTAGCTTTGCGAAAATCTTGTATTGCTATAGACCAGTATTACTCTGAAAATCAAAATTTATCAAAATAAAATATATCGTTATTAATTTGTTTGGCTATAAATCTGCGTTCTCTGTCTGCATGGGAATTTGTATTTTTATTGCTCTTCCTCCTTTTTATGGCCTCTTGTAGCACATGTATGTGACTTTTGTGAATTAAGAATTTTCGGAATTGTTGAGGTTGGTTTTCTTCTATAATACAATATTATAATGACCTTTAACTAACTGCTAATCAATGTGTACATATAACTATTCACGATGTACAAATGTGTATGAAACGTATATATGACAATAAAAAATACTGTATATAAATAAAAGGAATTATATTGACGCCATAAATGTTTTTATTCTAATGTATACATAGTATATTTAATTGGAATTCTTTAACCGGGTCAACAAATATAGTACATATAACATGTAAGTATACAACAGTTTATCATATACTTAAGTATATGTTTTTAAATCAGTTCCTTCCAGTTTCAAACATGAATTTGAAATTATGAAACAGTAGCATAGGGATTTATATGTAAATAACATTAACTTTTCGGCTTACCAGAATCAGACACACATATTAGGTGTACATTGTATATTTCTGACAGAAGTAGACATGTGTTAAATATTATGGAGCACTGACGGTGTGGAAGGGAAGTAACTCTGATAAATCAGAATGGGAATTAATGAATATTACCGATAACGAATTGAGTGAATGAAAACAAATAATAAATAAATATAAAAAAAAAATAAAGAAAAATAACACGCATTTCTTCACACGGCAGTGATTTAACGTTTCCGGATTTCATCTTATGACTCCTGAATTTAGAATCGCCCCGGCCTGACCCACGTGATTACTGGAAAACAAAAATGAACACGGGAGGCGGGTAAGTTTGCATTGTAGCATCACATTATAAGTTTCGCTGGTTATTTCGAGTAACATTGACTATAGAATAATTCTATATGTTTATATTCAGTCATTGATCGTCATTAAATAATGATTTCCTTTTGTAAAATCTTCATCGACGCATTCGAAATTTCGAATGATTTCCCGACATTACTTTGCCACTAGGTAAATTTGATCACAGGAGTTTGACGTTCTGTCAATAATATATAGTAAAAATATATATAAAAATACCCCTATATACTATATATATAGTATATAGGGGTATTTTTATATATATTTTTACTATATATTATTGACAGAACATAATAGTATATAGGGGTATTTTTATATATATTTTTTACTATATATTATTGACAGAACGTCAAACTCCTGTGATTTGATTCATAATCCATTGTTTTGTTGTAGATTCGCATTCAAGGGCTTTGGAACCCCCGCGACAAGTAAGTTATATGTATGATGTTCATTTGGGTTGTAAGCAACACCTGTTAAATGTAAAGCTAAATTACCAGTGTCGATAAAATACAGTCCACCATTTTGGATTTTGGATTTAAGGGATTCCCCCTATCTAAAAATAGATTTATACTACTGCAGAACGTCAAGCTCTTGTGTTAAATCTATATATATATAATATATAGAAATATTTACTTGTTGAGTGATGTCAGACATCTTATACCTTATGTTTTCATTGAAATGAAACAAGTTGTTAAGGTAGAGTTGGGTAGGTAATTTTGCACACTTTTGGCATTGATTTAACGTAGACCGTCCATTCTGTGACGTCATACCTTTGTAACGTCGCTATCCGGATCCCGGCAAACATATTTTATTTCTCCGTACTCATCTATTACAACTCGCTTCTGAAATCGGCATTCGAGCAATAGTGTAATACACATAGATTTATGGGGACCCAAAATGAAAAACTTCACGTCAGTAGTAACAAATGAATGACCGTTATAATTATAATTGTATACCTATCTTTTTGCAGAATAGAAATAAATTTACATAGTATATGGATGCTGAAGGAAGTTACTGGTGTATTGAATGGAAACATTTGAGTTTCGAGCTTCAATAGGCACTCTTCATAAGATACCGGTTAGGGCCGGGACGATACACCGATGCATCGGTGAATCGCGGTACACTTTAACACGATACAAGAATCGGTCCAATGAATGTAAACATTTGGACAGCCAGTTTATAAAAATAATGGCGTTAAAAAGATCGATAAAACAAAGACAGTATGTAAAGCATGTAAAGCAGTTCTTAAGTACACTGGAAACACAACCAATATGTCAAAACATATTGCGAGGCATCATCCGAACATGCTGTCAAATACGTTGTCAAATCCGCCACCAAATAAAAGTACTACCACTACGAGTATAAAAACGGAGCCAGGTACCTCAGGTTGTGGGCAGCTTAAGCTTACCGACGTAAATAAAGCAAAATATGCATTTAATTCACCAAGAGCCAAGGCAATTACAAGGAAAGTTGGGTTATTTTTAGCCAAAGATTTAAGGCCCCTGTTGTTGACAATAAGTTTTTCTGTGAAATGGTCAAAGAATGTGATGGTAGGTACAAATTACCTTCAAGAAAACATTTCTCAGAAAAAGTAATACCTGAACTTTATTTATAAGCTAGAGATAATGTGTTAAAAGAGATGAAACAGGCAGTATCTGTTGCATTGACCACAGATTCTTGGACGTCTAGAGCATGTCAGAGTTATGTTACCATAACAGCACACTTTGTCCCAGATAACTGGGAGATTAAAAATTTTGTTCTTCAAACCAGATTACTGGATGTGTCGCATACCGGTGTAAACATTGGAGAAGTTTTGAAAGAAGCTGTCGTTGAATGGGGATTAGACAGGCATAACACCAGGAAAATTTCTTTAACCACTGATAATGTCTCCAACATGGATATACATGTAGCAGCCCACACTGCTGACCTATCACTGCACATTAATTATTGGATGTTTCGCCCACACGATAAATTAAGCTTGTCAGCAAGGTTTGAAAAGTAAATTCAATGAGTAGACTGATGGGTAGGATTTGAAAAATAGTAAGCTTTTTCCACAGATCTACTACTGCCAAAGCTGCCTTAAAAAGAAATCAGAAACTTCTAGCTATATCAGAGCACAAACTGATCCAGGATGTACAGACTAGATGGAACTGCAGCTTTGAAATGATTGAGAGATTTTCTTGAGCAACAAGCCCCCATCATGGCAACACTGACCGCTCCTGAAATTAGAAAAAATGTGAAGGATGTTATTACTCTAGAAAATGTCATGAAAGTGCTTGAGCCTCTGGAAATGGTGACTACTGTCATGTGCTCAGAGAAAGCCCCTACAGTAACAGTGTCTTTGATCTATCCTATGAGAGCTATTCTTCTAGACAGCATTAATGAAAATGCTCAGGACTCTGGTCTTATCAAGGAAGTGATGTCAGCCATTAAGTATGATTTGAAGAAGAGATATAGTAGTGATGAAATGAAGGAATTCTTGTTGATTGCTGCAGCAACAGATCCACGGTTTAAATCCCTCCCTCGCCTAAACACAGAAGAACGAGAGGCTGTATATTACAATCTGGAGTTAAAAGTCATCTCGACTGACCTGGACACTGCAGGTACTTTACATATTTACAAAAACATTCAATATTGATCATCTAATTTCATGTTTTTATCAGAAGTGTAAATATAATTTGGTCTGTAAAAAGATTAAAGATGAACATAAATTGAACATTTTATATTTGTATTTTATGATAGTAAACATAATTATATCTTGCAGATGTCATTTCCTAAAAGCTTGAAATAAATTCAATTGATCAGCATATGGTATATTTATATTTTACAGAAAAAGACTGAACCAGATCTAGAGCAACCAAACTTACCACAGCTATCTGTCCCTGATCAAATTGAAGTAAATGGTATGTTATTGCTAGATAATCTTTTGTAATTGTCAATATTCTGTAATTTCGAAATTGTCAATTTTAACTTTAAATATTTACAAAAAGAAAACAAAAACAAAACAAAACCAATATGATGTGTTAGGCCTATTTATTAAAAATTTAACATATTTCTTCCAGAAGAAGATGAGGATTTACCATGTCAACCAAAGATGTTGAAGAAATCAGCTTTAGAAGAGTTACTTGGAGATGTCTATGTGGTTTCGTCAACTCCTGGAAAATCATTGGACGAACGTATAAAACAGGAAATTGAACTGTACAAAAAGGAAAGTTCTCCTCAGTTGTCAGAATGCCCTCTCTCCTGGTGGCAAGAACATTGTTTTAACTTCCCTCTACTTGCTAAAGTAGCTAAACAAATGCTTGGCATTCAGCTACTTCCGTCCCTAGTGAGCGTGTATTTAGCACTGCCGGTGACATAGTAACCGCTACTAGAAGTGCTCTTTGTCCCGAAACGGTGGATAGACTGATTTTCCTGAAGAAGAATCTTTAGAATATAGAACTCTTTCTGTTCAAAATAGTTGGTGTTAAAAAAATCAATAAAAATTGATTCCAGAAGTGGTTTTCACTGGTTTATTGCTTTGACAATACCATAAATAAATAGAGTATCGTGATACGTATTGGATCGTAGGTGAGATATCGTGAGACATATCGGATCGTGCAATCACTGTATCATCCCCGGTATACTTATATTCGTCCGGAAACGGGCAAACAAAATACAGAAATAAAATTTATGGAAATTATTTTCATTTTATTTTGTGTTAAAATCTTAACTTATAATTTGAAAGATGCTATAATGGAAAATAATTCATTTTAATACAGTATCACACAGAGCAAATTATTTGTCTCAGAAAAAGCTGATATATTTCCTACTGAATTAGATTCTTTTTAAAAGTTTGAGGTCAGGTCTACATATACATGTAGCTTTCAAACTGGTTTGTTATAGTTTATATATAAAGTAAATGAAATCATCAAGATATGTAATTATTGTGTTATCTGGTATGCTCCAATGATTTTATAAAATGTTGACAACTAACAAGGGTGAATGAAAAACATTAAACATTGAAAAGTGCTATGGATTCGCCTATTTTTAGCCCACCATCATCAGATGGTGGGCTATTCAAATCGCTTTTTGTCCGTGGTCCGTCCGTCCTTCCGTCCGTCCTTCCGTCCGTCCGTCCGTTAACAATTCTTGTTATCGCTATTTCTCAGAAAGCACTGAAGGGATCTTTCTCAAATTTCATATGTAGGTTCCCCTAGGGCCCTAGTTGTGCATATTGCATTTTGGGACCAATCGGTTAACAAGATGGCCGCCAGGCAGCCATCTTGGATTTTGATACTTAAAGTTTGTTATCGCTATTTCTCAGAAAGTACTGAAGAGATCTTTCTCAAATTTCATATGTAGGTTCCCCTAGGGCCCTAGTTGTGCATATTGCATTTTGGGACCAATCGGTAAACAAGATGGCCGCCAGGCAGCCATCTTGGATTTTGATACTTAAAGTTTGTTATCGCTATTTCTCAGAAAGTACTGAAGGGATCTTTCTCAAATTTCATATGTAGGTTCCCCTAGGGCCCTAGTTGTGCATATTGCATTTTGGGACCAATCGGTTAACAAGATGGCCGCCAGGCAGCCATCTTGGATTTTAATACTTAAAGTTTGTTATCGCTATTTCTCAGAAAGTACTAAAGGGATCTTTCTCAAATTTCATATGTAGGTTCCCCTAGGGCCCTAGTTGTGCATATTGCATTTTGGGACCAATCGGTTTAACAAGATGGCCGCCAGGCAGCCATCTTGGATTTTAATACTTAAAGTTTGTTATCGCTATTTCTCAGAAAGTACTGAAGGGATCTTTCTCAAATTTCATATGTAGGTTCCCCTAGGGCCCTAGTTGTGCATAATGCGTTTTTGGATCGATCGGTCAACAAAATGGCCACCAGGCAGCCATCTTGGATTTTGATAGTTAAAGATTAATATCGCTATTTCTCACAAAGTACTGAAGGGATCTTTCTCATATTTCATATGTAGGTTTCCCTAGGGCTCTTGTTGTGCATAATGCGTTTTTGGATCGATCGGTCAACAAAATGGCCGCCAGGCTGCCATCTTGGAATTTGATAGTTAAAGTTTGTTATCGCTATTTCTCAGAAAGTACTGAAGGGATCTTTCTCAAATTTCATATGTAGGTTCCCCTAGGGCTCTAGTTGTGCATAATGCGTTTTTGGATCGATCGGTCAACAAAATGGCCGCCAGGCTGCCATCTTGGAATTTGATAGTTAAAGTTTGTTATCACTATTTCTCAGAAAGTATTGAATGAATCTGTCTCAAATTTCATATATAGGTTCCTCTATGGCCCTAGTTGTGCATATTTCGATTTGGGACCGATCGATTTACAATATGGCCGCCAAGGAGCCATCTTGGATTTTGATAGTTGAAGTTTGTTACTGCTATTTCTCAGAAAGTACTGAAGCGATCTGTCTCAAATTTTATATGTAGTATGTTTGCAAAAGTTTGAAAAGCAGAGAAAAGATCCCTCTTTCCATTGTCAGACATAGATCATTCTTTGGTGGGCGCCAAGATCCCTCTGGGATCTCTTGTTTAACATTTTCAGGCCAAAATTTAAGGGGTATTAGGAAGCAAATCGGTCATATTTTGTTAAATAATGCGGTGAGGTATACTTTTTATTAGCTTTTCTTATTGCAAATAAGCCAATCTTCATGGAAATTCTAAAAAATCAATTTTTCTTGAGATCATTTTTTCAGAAAAAAAGAAAACATGACTAATATCACTAAAATTTGGTCCGGATTTAATTTTAAATAACGATATTTTGTTTTATTGTGGAAAAAACCAGCTTATTGGATATAGTTATGAATTCTATATCACCTACTGAAGGTATGAACATGTTACAGGCATATCATTAGCTCACCTGCCCGAAGGGCAAGTGAGCTTATGCTATGGTGCAGCGCCCGTCGTCCGTACGGCCGTCCGTCTGTCCGGCGTCAACTTTTCCATTTAAACAACTTCTTCTCCAAAACTAGGAGACCTAGAGTCCTGAAATTCGACTTATAGCATGCTGGGATAAAGAGCTACCAAGTTTGTTCAAATGAATGACCTTGACCTTCATTCAAGGTCACAGGGGTCAAATAGGTGAAAATCTTTAACAAACTTCTTCTATATAACCAAGAGGCCTAGAGACCTGAAATAAGACCTGTGCCATGCTGGGATGAAGGGCTACCAAGTTTGTTCAAATGAATGACCTTGACCTTCATTCAAGGTCACAGGGGTCAAATAGGCTGAAATATCTTGTTAAGACTTCCGTTTCATAACCAAGAGGCCTAGAGACCCGATACTTGGCATGTAACATGCTGGGATGAGGGACTACGAAGTTTGTCCAAATGAATGACCTTGACCTTCATTCAAGGTCACAGGGATCAAATAGGTTAAAATCTTTAAACGACTTCTTTTTAATAACCAAGAGGCCTAGGAACCTGATATTAGGCCTGTGACATACTGGGATAGAGGGCTACCAAGTTTTTTCAAATGAATGACCTTGACCTTCAAAAAGGCTAAAATCTTTAAACAACTTCTTATTCATAACAAAAGAGCCTAGGGACCTGATATTGGGCCTGTGGCATGCTGGAATAAAGGGCTACCAAGTTTGTTCAAATGAATGACATTGACCTTCATTCAAGGTCACAGGGGTTAAAAAGGCTTAAATCTTTAAATGACTTCGACTTAATAACCAAACAGCCTAGGGACCTGATATTAGGCCTGTGGCAATGCTTGGATCAAGGGCTACCAAGTTTGTTCAAATGAATGACCTTGACCTTCATTCAAGGTCACAGGGGTCAAATAGGCTAAAATATTAACAAATTATTCTTAATAACCAAGAGGCCAAGGGACCATATATTAGGCCTGTTACATGCTGGGATGAAAGGCTATCAAGTTTGTTCAAATGAATGACCTTGACCTTTATTAAAGGTCACAGGGGTCAAATAGGCTAAAATCTTTGAACGACTTCTTCTTAATATGTGCTTGGACATGATATAAATTCTTATTCGCTCTCCTATTTGTTAAGTATGAGCCATGTATGATTACCAGATAGCAGTTGAGCGATTCGGACCCATTTGGCCCTTGTTTTATATCAAGTGGTTTAATTACTTTCTTTAAATTTCTTTACTGAGATTGGCTGTATCATTTCAATTTTGTTTTTCAAAACAAACTTATCCTGAAAAGTTTAGCTAAATATGACAAAATCACATTGAAAGGCCTCCTTTAGTCACAACATAAACAACAACAACAGTGATAATCTTTCTGAAATTTAGACAATACTCACGAAAAATTGTCAGGTGTGCGAAATTACATACTGTGCAAAATTACGTACCCTCACTCTTAAGATTATTTTAATGTTGTTGAGTGATGTCTGACATCTTATACCTTATGCTTTCATGTTTACAGATGCTCCTGCAGCTACAGCGGCCACACCAGCAGCTGGAGGAACTGCCACCGCTGCAACAGGAGGCTTCAACTTTGGTGGAACAAATTCTACTCCATCCCTTGGGGGCCTTGCTGGAGCAGCAGCGCGTCTCCCCTTGCAGGGTTCAATACACCCGCCTCTACCAAACCCCCTAGTCTCCTGACTCAAACTTTAGGGACAGCTAAAACTACTGCTGGCGGCGGCTTTTCCTTTGGAGGTGCAGCGACTCCGGCAGCCACTAGTACTGCTGCCCCTTCTCTTCTTGGGACCCCAGCTACAGGTGGATTGTTAGGATCTGGGACGTCTGGTGGACTAGGGACAGGGACACTTGGTGCCACGCCTGGGACGACATTGGGGTCTGGTGGTGGTAATCTGTTTGGATCAGCATCCGCAGCAAAGCCACAAGCCACCACTGGTTTTAGTTTAGGTGCCACCACCACAACAGCAGGTGCCACAGGTGAGTGTTTATTAAATCATATACAGTTTGTCCTATATTTCTGTGATCATGCCAGGCCAATTTTGTTTTTGTTTGGTTAAGATGACAATTTTATATAATATAAACTTTACTTATTTTATATTGGTTGCGAAACAAGTTATACAACTTATACAAATAACTTTCGAAGGCCCGGATGAAAGGTAAAGGTGAAAGGCAATTGGCTTAACCACCACACCACCCTATCACCCTGAATCCCCAATGACGATTTTGTTTAAAGTATTATTTAGTTATGTCCTTTTCTATTATTGAAATAAAGTTTTAATACTGAATTGACTGATGTTTTGACATTGTGTCGCATATGATGAGGGTACCTGTTTTACCTTAGACTATAAGGATACCTTACCGGTTTTGCCTTTGAATTGATGATGAGGGTACCTGCAGCTGTCATGTTTCACCTTTGGCGATGAGAGTACATGTACTTATTATGATTTGCTTGATGTGATCAGGGTAATGGTACCTGTTTTGCCTGAAGCCATGAGGTAATGAATTTAGATCTTACAGTATGATTTCTTTTCTTTTGTCAGGTCTTACATTGCCTGGATTAGGAGGAATCAAACCCAGCACTACAACAGCTGCTGCAGCTCCCACTGGCTTCAACTTTGGTGCCAAAACCACAGCGGCAGGTAATTCGTGGGATCTATCACAGATCAACTTAGAGGCTGTTATATGTATTAACATTTTATCTTATATCATGCTTGTGTCGCGATCAAATAGTTTTACTTGAGCTGTATGGGGTGTTGAACATTATTTGAAATAGTACAATTATCAGTTAATTTTGGATGACTTAACGAAGAGAAGGAAAAATATATAAAATCAATCTTGATTCCTTCAGCGATGATATAGGGAAAAAAAATAAAAGGTTTGTTTAGGGCCCTCCGGTCCTACCTAGAGTTTACCCCGACCCTAAACTTTTAATCAATAAAAATTGAAAATCTTGTGATGCATCTTTTTAGTTTGCATCTGTGGCGAAGTTCCTCAACTTTTGGGACTTTTTGCAATCAAATGCACCCGAAAAATGGCGGCCAACCAGACACGACAATTGAATTATGAATGCATGGCAATCACCAATTAATTAACACCTCATGCACAATATTCTAGGTCCTGTTAGTGGGTAACTTTGGCATGTGGCCCACTGTGTTAGCGTGTTATGTCAGTATTGCGGTGCCGGTGAGTGACAGCGCTAAGTGTTTAGGTTTTGTCTGGGTTATAAATATCGCTTGTAAATTAAATATTTTGTTTCAATCCAAACTTAGTGTACATGTTTTAGTCTATAGACTTGTAAAATTTACAAGAATAATCTACAAGCATATGTTTTGTTAAATACATTCTGCATATTTCAATCGGATTATGAATGCATGGCAATCACCAATTAATTAACACCTCATGCACAATATTCTAGGTCCTGTTAGTGGGTAACTTTGGCATGTGGCCCACTGTGTTAGCGTGTTATGTCAGTATTGCGGTGCCGGTGAGTGACAGCGCTAAGTGTTTAGGTTTTGTCTGGGTTATAAATATCGCTTGTAAATTAAATATTTTTGTTTCAATCCAAACTTAGTGTACATGTTTTAGTCTATAGACTTGTAAAATTTACGCAAGAATAATCTACAAGCATATGTTTTGTTAAATACATTCTGCATATTTCAATCGGATTATGAATGCATGGCAATCACCAATTAATTAACACCTCATGCACAATATTCTAGGTCCTGTTAGTGGGTAACTTTGGCATGTGGCCCACTGTGTTAGCGTGTTATGTCAGTATTGCGGTGCCGGTGAGTGACAGCGCTAAGTGTTTAGGTTTTGTCTGGGTTATAAATATCGCTTGTAAATTAAATATTTTGTTTCAATCCAAACTTAGTGTACATGTTTTAGTCTATAGACTTGTAAAATTTACAAGAATACTCTACAAGCATAACATATGAAAATGAAAAAGGCAAGTTTTTCCATTATTAAAGATGCCAAATTGACACAAGAAAAAAAAGAAAAATTAGAAGACAATTATTGTAAAGGACAAAGAGACAATGTATAGCAGCATGTTAAAGTATGGTGAACAATATAAACTTACTTTTAAATGCACATTTGACAATATCTTCCAAATACATTAAAGTGAATAGTCGGGCAAAAAAACCCAGTCTAAATGCCTTCATTGGCCTTCCAAAAAGTCTCACATATTAACACGACGGTCAAGTTCTGCTTACGTTTCCCAGTTCTGACCATTGAAATAAAGAGAAGTTGAAAGCATTGAAAGCGAGGCTGCGTGGAAATGTGACCACAGACATAGTCAGCCGGGAGGACGTTTTAGGATTCATACTTTAAATTAATTTCTTCGTACGCAGACAGACTTTGACGAGAGATTTTATTTTTCTATTTCATAAGAAATTATACTGGATACATTCACACCATTTTTACTGACTTTAGTTATCCTTGCCCGACTGATCACTTTAAATCTGTTACATGAAAATTATATAAAATATTTAAAAAAAAGTCTGACCTACCTACCCCATTTTTTTAGCCTAATGTGACCCTGAACAAACATAATTTTTAGCCTAATGTGACCCTAAACAAACATATTTTTTTGGCCTAATGTGAACCTAAACAAACATAATTTTTGGCCTAATGTGACCCTAAACAAACAATTTTTTTGGCCTAATGTGACCCTGAACAAACATATTTTTTTGGCCTAATGTGACTCTAAACAAACATATTATTTTGGCCTAATGTGACCCTAAACAAACATATTTTTTGGCCTAATGTGACCCTAAACAAACATATTTTTTTGGCCTAATGTGAACCTAAACAAACATAATTTTTTTGGTTTGATGTGACCCTAAACAAACATATTTTTTTGCCTAATGTGACCCTAAACAAACATAATTTTTGGCCTAATGTGGTCCTAAACAAACATATTTTATAGGCCTAATTTGACCCTAAACAAACATATTTTTTGCCTAATGTGACCCTAAACAAACATAATTTTTGGCCTAATGTGACCCTAAACAAACATATTTTTTTGGCCTAATGTGACCCTAAACAAACATATTTTTTTGGCCTAATGTGACCCTAAAACAAACATATTTTTTGGCCTTATTATCTCATTCACCCTAATGAACTCTTTCAGGCTTTTATACATGAAGTGTACCTTCTTAATCCCATTTTTCTTTAGCAAAAGTTCTTCACACCTTTGCATTAGCTAAGCTTACAGGTTGACTGAAATAACATTTCCATTACAGGCACAACAGCTGGTACAACTGCAGGATTTGGTGGGCTTGGTGGTGTGGGTCTAGGTGGAAAGACCACAACTGGCCTAGGGGGAGCCACAACTGGCCTAGGGGGAGCCACAACTGGCCTAGGGGGAGCCACAACTGGCCTAGGGGGAATTGGTGCGACAGGTGTTGGAGGTACAGGGACTAGTGTTTTCAGCAACATCCCAACCAAACCACAGACTTCAGGTCTCGGAGGAGTGGACCCCAAAACTTCACAAGCTGCTACAGGTAAAGTCTTATCAAAATATGTGCAGTGGAATCATGCCTTATCAGCCAAGAGTAGTAACTTCCCTGAGCTGTTGGTACCATCTTGGTCAATAGTTGAACTGTCAAGAGGTTTTTTTTCAGTCTCTAAAGAAAATGGTCACTATGGAATGACATTAGACTCATATAGAGCCTCAAATTACACACAGTGAATTAAAAAAGGCATACTGATACCACAGTTAGCAATGTGAAGAGTTCTTTTGAAATTCATTTGACTTCTTGAGGACATTAGTTAAGATTTTGAATGTCTGTTAACCAGCTCACCGTCATTTTCTTTCGATCTATAGGGTAATTCACATTGTGAGAATTGTTATCAAAGATAGTTGTATTCTTAGTTAAAACTAAATTTCTTGGATGTAAATCAGGTTTTTGTGCTGATAGACAATATGGAAGAAGAACGGTGATATCTTGCTGTTCTATGGTGGAATGATATCTTATATCTTTTGTTACAGGTGACACTGCAGCAGATGCAAAACCAGGGTAAGATCTTGCACATAAAACTCCTCTCGCTTTAGACATTAATCTAGTTATTTATCATTTAACAAAACCAATTTAAATATAAATTTTCACATAAGTTACAAAGGTAAAAAAACTTCAGTTTTGACTTAGGTTTGACTTTTGTTTTGAGAAGTCTAAATATAAACATTCTGTGTCGTGTTTGAGGTTTAAAAGTAGACCACACTGTGTCCCCAGTCTTCACACTGGAATATTTACCACTGTACAGTATCTATATATATGTTGCTACTAAACCCGATGTATGATATTGTCCATTAATAACATTGGCAAATAGGCTCTGGTGTGCTTATACCACAATCAGAGTTCAAGGGGTCAAGAAATGACTGGGTGGATTTTATGTCAGTACGATAGTTCACTAAAAAATATAAAATATTTTGAAAATGGATCAATATGGAAATATTTGAAATATATTTAAATGTTGTACTTATTGTATATCCTGTTTATTGATGGGACTATTACATCTACTGTAATTGTTATGGGAACCACCAGAAGTTGCAAGAACTCAACTCTTTCCTGCCAAATTATTGGCTGTGCCATCAAATGATATTTTTCACTATACAATTACAAACATATAACTTTTATTTTCATACTTTATTTTTCACCTTTTTTCTTCTTATAATGGGAATGCCTATATAAATATAAAATATAAGCATTGGTTGTCATATTTTGACATGCATTGGTGTGTAACATACATTGGGTGTTCTAGCATATCTATCATGGTGCGCTAACACACACCCTATCATGGTGCGCTAACACACACCCTAACATGGTGCGCTAACACACACCCTAACATCTTTGGCTATGTTAGAACACCCAATGTATGTTACACACCAGTGCATGTC
>NW_027187511.1:0-107427 GCF_041381155.1 Argopecten irradians | reverse complement strand
CAAGGATGTCATTTTTTTGTTAAATTATTGCTGATTTTGCAATCACTGTGATTGCATCATATTGTGAAATATATATTTTGTTATCAAAACAGTACATTTAGTGAAAAATGTCATTGGTTGAATGAATTTACATGTGTTCTATTTTTAGAGGTAATGGAGGTGTTTTAGCAAGAGACTTTTATAAAATTGAGAAAAAAAGGGAATTCATTCCATTTTGAAGAGGTTATGCTTAATACAACTTCATTATTTTTTTCTGTCACAGAATCCTACATTTGGTTAACTTATTGATTACTTAAACTGGTAACTGATACGTATATTATATATGTAGGGGTGTGAAATGACTGATAAAGATAATGATCAAGTGTACAATACACGTACCCGAACAGTTAGCGGTCCCTTGGGCCCATTTAATATAATGTGTGTAGTTAGTACATGGAGGTGGATCATCGAGAGAGGATATTATTGATATCCATCAATTGTATGGATTTCTTAAATCAATATATGCATCTTGAATGTATATTATCACACTTTGATAACCACTGTTATTGCCTACATCCAACATCATGCAATCACATTTTTGCGATGAACATTCATCCAAAAACACAATCGTAGTTGAATTAGATTGACGAATCGTTGCACAACAACCATCCCTATACGAGTAACATATACCCGAGTCTTCCAAGGGTGTTGTCTTATGTACAATAATGCTAATCAAGACGAGAAATTGAATGTGTAGATCCATTTTCGATTTTCAGGGTGTGGTTTTAATGGTGCGTTCGATTAGTTTATTCCTGAATATTTCAGGAGAACTCTTTCCGATTCTGGACTTAGCGAGCAAGGATATATATATTTTTTTAATCAGAATATTTCTTTACATACTTTGTTGTTCACTATGGAATAGCATATAAGGCAATAAGATATTTTATTGTGCTAATACACAAGACTAGTCTCACATTGTTTTAAAATCGAACAAGCCCCTGTCCCGTGATCACAAAGGGAGGCAACTGTCTAGAACATTTAATCTTTTGGTTGTTTTATTTTTAATCCGAATGGCTCCGATATTTTTGGCGAGGGTCACCTCGCCATTGTGATCGTGGTTGCAAAATTCTCTTACAGTCAATTTCCTCAATATGATTGGCTTAGAAATTGCTCGCAGATACTAGCGCTCCTAGCGGCAGTGTATTCAACAACTTTGATTGTACCGGGAATTTTAAATAGCAAATTTTGAATATGAAAGTTACTCATATAAGCGTATCTGTAACGTTGAAATAGGAATAGTATATTACGGCTTTCATATCCTTACTATATACACTCTCCAAAAGATCTTCTGTTTGAAAATGGTCACCTGAATTGTTTACAAAGTATCTAGACTTTTCGTTCTCAAAATGGTGTTTACAATGAATGAAGACGTTTCGTCCCAAAAATGCTTCGCTCCGAAGCTGGTTCCTCCCAGACGTTTACTCCCTATTAGTGACAGTTATCCCGCAACGGAAAAAAACTGAAATCAATATTTCACCTCGAACATCAAAATTGATACCATAATGAATTTTGTAATTTCAATCAAATTTGTCTCGGAGCAAATACATTTCACGGCGAAATGGAGATGCATTTATCATGGCTGTGTTATTGCACATGGCCTTCATCCGGAACTACAATGGAAGAAAGACAACTCTAACAAAATTTTGGACAAACTTGGTCTACTGATAAAATAGCACGTGACAGACGGTGAACATTTTCTAAATGTCCAAGGTGGCGTAATCTTAAAACTAACGGCAGTTAATAAGGTATGAATATTTACCACATCCATGATTATCGATAATTTTATAAGCACATGTATAAATATCACATTATATCCATATACTAAAGTACGTTCAGAGATTAGCACTAAACCATACTTTTAAAACATTTTAGTTATTTTCACCACAGGAGCTTGACGTTCTGATCATATACATACAGCATATTCATTAAACTAGGTAATACGAAGTAAAATTTTGGCCGAATGACATAAATCATATATGGAATGTTCATATAACTCGAAGTGATATTTTTGGACTACAAGATCGACGAAAATGCCGATTTCTTTTTCATAATTCTTCCGTAAAACGGCACTTAAAAAGCTGTTTCAATCTGTAACAAATGTAGAGAAATTAATTGTTAATTGTTTAGCAATTATCCTGAGTTATATTTTACCAACAAGCATCAGATTAGCAATTAAAACTTACATAAACATTTTCCCGACTCTCACATGCATTGTGAGATCACTCGAGCGGAACTAATCTCTACCACCTGACACAGTCTTACAAATGCAATCGCACAAAAGCCAACATGATCACTGTTTTTAGTGCGATTACATCTTAGGGTGTGAACGATGCTAGTTTTTTTTTAACTTTTTACTCAACAAAATAGACTACTCTTTTCATGATCAGCACCATCATTTTCTTTATAGGCACATATGACTATATAATGCTAACAACTTAACATAAGATTTTTTTGGGATAAACTTGAAGAATTTTAAAAAATCTTGTTTTGATTTTCTGCTGTTCATCTTCTTAAACACATTTTGTCAACAATATAATGGTTTTGATTCTGAGAGGTAGTTCAAAGGTTTCAAAAGATATTGGCACATGTGACAGTTAAAACAAATACAAAATTGTCTAATGCAAAAATGAACAAATTCTGGGGTTAAAACAATATCATGTTTTGCTTCTTACAGGTAGTTCACTGGTTTTCAAAATATATTGACACATGTGACACTTTAAACAAATACAAGATTTTCTAATGCAAAAAATGAGCAAATGGATTAAAAAGGTTTAAAAAAAAAATAAAAAATATGATAATGACTTGCTAACTACTACTCATGGATAACTAATTTCTGTGAGCATAATGTCATATGGTTTTTATACTTCTGTCACACCTTTCTGAGATCTTAATGTCATTGGGTGTGGTGTTCGCAACTCCACTTCTTCAAACGAAGATTCTTCAATGGACATTGAATCCAGTTCTCTTACAAGGTCATCAAAATTTGGGGTTGAGGTGAGGGGTGGTGCACTCGGATCAGCAAATGGGTGTAGAGGTATCATGGAAACATTGGGGTTCTTGAGGGATTTGATAAACATGCGTTGGACTGCTATTACCAGTGCAAGGGCTGTGATGATCACACCAAGTATTGCCATGATTGCTATGACAACTGAAATAATGAATCATTGAAATGTTAGGATTATAAACTCTATTTAATAATTATATTTGTGATGGAAATGAAGAATGAAATATTTGAATATATTCTTATCATAAAAAGTTTATTATCACATGAAATGAACGACACATATCCTTTGATTTGCCATAGCGTAAAAATCGGTTATTCAATTTAATTTGAAATTATTTTAGGCGATTTTGGAGTCGGGAAACATAGCCTGGAATGTTGGTATTGGCACATCAGCCGATGATAATGATTTGATCTGGCAATGAGTCGGCAGAATATTATCTCTGCTCGCGGGTAATGTGAGGTAATTAATAACAGGTAATGTGGTTCTGATTTGACGTCCCATTATCAGCTGACAAGGGCTGATGCCAGTTGATGCTACAGATGTTGACCTGTAAGCCTGCTTTAAGATTCGTTTCGCGATCTTAATGGCACTTTCGGCTACCCCATTTGACTGTGGACTAGAAAATGTCTGTTGAAAGTTATAATCAACTGCAACTTCATTGAATTTCTTTGAAGCAAATTGTGGCCCATTGTCAGACACAAATTCTACAGGTACGCCCCAACGCGCGAAGATGTTCTTTAGCTTTCCTTTGACATTAGCACTGGATGTACTAGGTAAGTATGCAAGTTCCAAATACCTTGAAAAGTAGTCCATGACCACCAAATAACTTTTGTTTTCAAAGTCACACAAGTCTGCAGATATCTTCTCCCATAGACGTCCAGGTAATGGTTTTGTTATGAAAGGTTCTTTCCTCTGTGATGATCTATGTGTTTGACAGAACTGACAGTTCTCCACTTTTGCCTTTATATCCTTATTGATTCCTGGCCACCATACAAATGTCGCAGCGCGTTCGCGAGATTTCGCTATTCCTTGGTGTCCCTCGTGTATTGTCTCAAGGACCTCAGATCTCTGACATTCCTGTATGACGATCCGATCTCTGTACAACAGTAGGCTGTCTGATATCGTTAACTCACCACGTGCTGCGAAGTATCCTTCCATTCCTTCCTCCAGGTCTGTTATACGATCTGGCCATCCTAGCTTTGTAAAGTGAATTGCTTTCTGAGCATATTTGTCATCAGCCAATGCTTGCCGAATGCTGGATAGCTTCCTTTCTGAAATAGGTTGACATGACTTGACAGAGTTGACATACAATTCTACGTCATCTTCCATTTCAACATGAGTCTCTGGTGACTTCAATGGACTGCGCGACAGGTTGTCTGGTACGACTAATAATTTTCCTGGTACATGTTCAGCTGTGACATTGAATCGGCGTAGTCTCATTAGTAGCGTT
The DNA here is from genome assembly GCF_041381155.1 of Argopecten irradians. Lineage (NCBI taxonomy): Eukaryota > Metazoa > Mollusca > Bivalvia > Pectinida > Pectinidae > Argopecten > Argopecten irradians. The sequence goes on along the minus strand of NW_027187511.1, from coordinate 102,933 downwards.
GACATCGCAGCGGTGTTTTGTCAAGATCTTGCTTGTTATTAGGGGTACTAACGGTTTGTGATCTGTCAGGATTTTGAATCCAGGTAAGCCAACTAGATACCTCTCAAACTTCTCACAAGCCCACACTGACGAGAGACACTCCTTCTCTATTTGAGCATATTTTGTTTACGCAGATGTCAATGTTTGTGAACAAAATGTGATTGTAATTCATTCCCATCCTGCTGAAATAATGCTGCACCGAGTCCATAGCTGCTTGCATCAGCACCGACTACTATAGGCTTATTTGCTTCATAGAAAGAAAGTACTGGTGTGTCTGTAAGCTTTTTCTTTAACGTCATCAAATGCTTTTTGTTGCATAGTTGTCCAATTCCAAACTTGGTCGGACTTGAGCAAGTCGGTCATAAGCTTCATAATGGTAGAGAGGTCAGGTAGACATCTCCCGAGGTAGTTTATCATTCCGATAATACGACGCAGTTCAGTGATATCTCTCAGAGATTCCAAATCACGAATGGCCTCGACACGTTTTGGATTTGGCGATATTCCATTGTCGCTGATCACGTGGCCAAAATTCAATATGTGATTTGCCAAACTCGCATTTGTCCTTGTTCAACCTCAATCCTGATTTTTGTATTCTCTCCATAACCCAGACCTGTTTACTGTTACGCTTTTTGCGTAATTGTTACGCATTTGACACCTTTTTTACGCGATTACGCGCAAACGTGAAAAATTACGCATTTAGCTAATCTGCTGGTAAAAGGTAATATTGTATATCGAACGCACCCAACATTCTTATTAAAACGCACCTTACACTGTTAATCGAGCGCAATCGAATGCACCCCGTCTAATTCAGGTCATTGGAAAGATTCACATTGTAAATAAAGCACATGGCAATAAAGTGCTTGTAGCATCGCGATTTCACAACAAACAAGAGGCCCAAAGGGCCTTAACGGTCATCTGACTACCTTGGCAATAGTAAAATTAATTATATATGGTGTCACTTTGTCAGGACCATGTCAGGATCATTTTCAATTTCTTTCAACAAATTTTATTTCAAACAAGAGGCCCAAGGGCCTTAACATATAGAAAATTGATTAGATATAGTGTTGTGGTGGCCATCTTCGATTTAGAATCAACCAGAGATGTAACAATACTTTGTCGGGACCATGTCAGGATCATTTCATGCAAGTTTCAGTCAAATCGCACCGGTAGAACTTGAGAAGAAGTTCAAAATGTGTTTTCAAAATGGCGGCTGTGGCGGCCATCTTGGATTTCGGATCGACCCGAAAAATAACAACACTTTGTCGGGACCATGTCAGGATCATTTCATGCAAGTTTCAGCCAAATCGCACCGGTAGAACTTGAGAAGAAGTTCAAAATGTGAAAAGTTAACGCACGCGGACGACGACGGACGAAACATGATGACTATAGGTCATCTTGACCCTTCGGGTCAGATGACCTAAAAAGACAATAAACACGAGGAGGCTAAGCGGTTTATTGCATGCCGAAACGGAAAAATCAAAACTCTGAGCCGTCAACGCCACAAAAGAAGCGTGGGCAATTATTTAAACACAGTTACACATTTGAATGGAACTGCATTGGTGCCTCACAAAAGAGAAGTCATTTTGTAAGTGGTAGTTTCTGCTCCTGCTTAGCGTTCAGCATACAGGGAGTGGGACGACTGGTTCGCCCGTTGTCAGTATAATGTGACCGGGTGGGGTGTGTTGCTTGGTGTCTTCGGCGGCATGCTTCAGTGATATAGCACTATAAAAAGGGCAATAGTTCCACTATACAAGAAGACACAACACGAACATACCGCAGTCTCCCAGTACACTCACCTCGCACAACATACACGCAACACACCGCATACATGGGAGGCCGTCCTTACATGACCATAGCTGTTAATAGGACGTTAATAAATCAAACAAATTGTCCATTGCACCGTCTGCAAGTCTGATTTCAGTTGCAAACATGGCGGGCGGTATGATTGCAAGCGTCATATTGAATCCGAAAAACATAAGGAATGTTATAGAACGATTGCATAAACTCCAAAGTTGGAAGTGATAATGAAAAAAGACGACAATTTTACCGTCTGCAAGTCTGATTTCAGTTGCAAACATGGCGGGCGGTATGATTGCAAGCGTCATATTGAATCCGAAAAACATAAGGAATGTTATAGAACGATTGCATAAACTCCAAAGTTGGAAGTGATAATGAAAAAAGACGACCATACAACAACGCAGGGGAACGGTAGACCACTTAGTTAGACTAGAAACATTTATACGAGAAGCATTTGCCAAGAAAGAACACCTTGTGGCCGTATTCTTTGACCTTGAAAAGGCATACGACACAACTTGGCAATATGGAATCATGAACGATCTTCATGATATTGGTATACGTGGTAATTTGCCAAAGTTTATTTCAAATTTTATATCTGACAGGCATTTCAAAATTTGAAATAAACTTTGGCAAATTACCACGTATACCAATATCATGAAGATCGTTCATGATTCCATATTGCCAAGTTGTGTTGTATGCCTTTTCAAGGTCAAAGAATACGGCCACAAGATGTTCTTTCTTGGCAAATGCTTCTCGTATAAATGTTTCTAGTCTTTTTGGTTCCTTTGAACATAAGGAATAGACATTTTGTTTCACCTAGATTTAAGTTGCCATAAGAGCTCAAGTTCCCGCGACCTCTCGGATTGGCCAATCATAAAGATAAAATGAAATACTGTCCAGAGCTAACATAATCTTTTTGCATATGTATGATGTGACACAGGCGTCTGCTTCTGGTTTGATAAAAAATATAATAACATACCCCTACTATATGAACAAGGTGAGACACTCCGATACTTCAACTGTGGAACGGAATTGGAACTCTTCAAGCGAGCAGTTGCAAGAAGCAATTTGATTGGTCAATTAATTTGATTAACCAATCAGATTGCAACTTGCAAAACTGCTTGCTTGAAAGATCAACTTCCGTTCCATAGTTGATGCATCGTCCGCTACTTGGATACTTTGTGTCCTGTTTCATATTAAAAAACCGTAACTTCGAAACAAAAACCTGGCATACATTGCAAAAAGAGGATTCTTAATTAAGGTACGTTGATTAAACGAGCGGACACTCAATATTGTCGTCAAATTTGGTCTAATTTCAAAGTGAATTGGAGCGTACCTCAACTTCCGGTTCATGGAGTGTCTCACCTTGTTCATATAGTAGGGTTAGGACATTGTATTTTTCCAAAACCAAATGCAGACGCCTGTGGATGTGACGAAATGGCTTGTTCATATGATAGTATATCCAGCTAAAGAATATGCATCTCAACCGAGGTAAGTGTACACGGTTATGTACTCCGGGGGATCTTTGAGTTTTATCATAGTTTCTAATGACGCTGCAAAATTACAAGTTTTAAATGTAGATACTGTAAATGCGCCGCGAATATATAACTATAGTGTAAGAGAAAGGTACAAAGATATGTTATGCATTGTGAGATGACCCCTCAAACCGTCGAAGTCGTTCTCCGAGTCTGTGTCTCTGTCGATGTTAGAAATGTCTAATAGGACGTTAATTAATCAAACAAACAAACAAACAAAAGACAGGCATTTCAAAGTTCGAAAGGGTTCAACTTATTCAGAAACATAAACACAGGAGATGGGCGTCCCTCAGGGTGGTATCCTGTCCGTCACACTTTTTGGATTAAAAATTAACAGCATAACTAAATGTCTTGGCCAATCTTGTGTTTTAAAAATTGTAAAACAACATGGCTCCTTTTTATATCGGTGTTTTTAATAGTTATTTTATTGATAATTTGTAGTTCTAGATTAAACAAGAGGCCCAAAGGGCCTTAACGGTCATCTGACTACCTTGGCAATAGTAAAATTAATTATATATGGTGTCACTTTGTCAGGACCATGTCAGGATCATTTTCAATTTCTTTCAACAAATTTTATTTCAAACAAGAGGCCCAAGGGCCTTAACATATAGGAAATTTATTAGATATAGTGTCATGGTAGCCATCTTCGATTTGTGATTAACCAGAGATGTAACAATACTTTGTCGGGACCATGTCAGAATCATTTCATGAAAGTTTCAGCCAAATCGCACCGGTAGAACTTGATAAGAAGTTCAAAATGTGCTTTCAAGATGGCGGCTTTGGCAGCCATCTTGGATTCAGATCGACCCGAAAAATAACAATACGTCATCAGGACCAAGTGAGGATCATTTTAAGAAAGTTTCAACCAAATCGCACCGGTAAAACTTGATAAGAAGTTCAAAATGTGTTTTCAAGATGGCGGCCATCTTGGATTTCGGATCGACCCGAAAAATAACAACACTATGTCGGGACCATGTCAGGATCATTTCATGCAAGTTTCAGCAAAATCGAAGCGGTAGAACTTGAGAAGAAGTTCAAAATGTGTTTTCAAGATGGCGGCTGTGGCGGCCATCTTGGATTTCGGATCGACCCGAAAAATAACAACACTTTGTTGGGACCATGTCAGGATCATTTCATGCAAGTTTCAGTCAAATCGCACCAGTAGAACTTGAGAATTTTTGTTTGTTTGTTTGTTTGATTTATTAACGTCCTATTAACAGCTATGGTCATGTAAGGACGGCCTCCCATGTATGCGGTGTGTTGCGTGTATGTGGTGCGAGGTGAGTGTACTGGGAGACTGCGGTATGTTTGTGTTTGTGTCTTCTTGTATAGTGGAACTGTTGCCCTTTTTAAAATGTGTTTTCAAGATGGCGGCTGTGGCGGCCATCTTGGATTTCGGATTGACCCGAAAAATAACAACACTTTGTCGGGACCATGTCAGGATCATTTCCTGCAAGTTTCAGCCAAATTGCACCGGTAGAACTTGAGAAGAAGTTCAAAATGTGAAAAGTTAACGCACGGCGCACGGCGGACGACGACGGATTCTTTAGGATCTACCTTTATATTTTATAAAACATCGTTATTTCATGTGAAGTATTTGATATGAGATTGTTTGACAAACGACATCTTTTATAACATATCTGTATTTTCATTCCTTTTTGTTGATGTAGTTTTTAGATAATTACATTGTTATGAATCAAAACTTTTAATTTCATAAACAGTTTATTTTAAGGTCAGATGTGCCTTATCTTATCTGTTACAAATCCTTTTGATTATAACTGACATACATCAATATCTTAAGATAGTTTTTTACATTGTCTGTTATGATGTCATACAATACTCATAATGTTATGTGTACATTTGCTCTAAGTGTATTATTTTGTAATTAGGCCCTGTAGGTAGGGCGTGAATTGTACCTGCTTTAGATTAACCAGTCGTCCCACTCCCGTTATGCTGAGCGCAAAGCAGGATACTGTTTATCATGCTGTTCTTTTACATAAACTTAAATCATATGCTGTATCACCTCTTTCATTAAGGTTCTTTAAGTCTGACAAACAGATCACAAGCAGTAAGCTACAAGGATGTCATGTCTGATTTTAAACCTATAGATATTGGAGTACCACAGGGTTCAATACTTGGGCCACTGCTGTTTATTTTGAATATAAATGACTAAATGCCCTACCTGCAGGGCCGCTGTAATTATGTATGCCGATGATACCTAACAAAGTGTGAGAAATAAGTCAGTATATCTTTTAGAGGCACAAATGAAAGATGATTTACATTGTACAATCAAGTGAATGAGAGAAAACAAACTCAGTCTGAATTTGAACAAAACCCAGTGCATGATGATTGGATCAGCACAGAGGTTATCCAAATGCCGAGAGTTGAATTTAAATATAAATGATTTTCATATTGAATCTGTACATTGTGCAAAACTCCTTGGAGTTTTTGTTGACCGTTGTCTTTCATGGAAAACCATATTGACTATGTATCAAAGAAAGTCTAAAAAAAGATTGGTGGTCTGAAAAGGCTAAGGCCCATTTATGTCAAATGATGTTCTGAAAAAAGTCTACCAAAGTATAGTTTTTCCACAATTTATATATTGCTCTGTTGTTTGGAGTGAGGCCAGTAACAAATCTTATAATCATAAATTGTGCAAGCTATAAAAAAGAGCAGCAAGAGTTTTACTAAATGTTAGAGATATTTTAACACCATCCAAAGTACTTTTTACTCAGTTGAAGTGGCTGCCAATAGAAAACTATTTTATTTTTAGGAAAGCTGTTCTTGCTTACAAAATTTTACATGGGGATACTCCTAGTGTCTTCAGTAACATGTTTACCTATATTAAGGATGTTAGTACAATTTCAAATAAGTTTTATATTCCTAATGCTAGAACAAGTTATTTTAAGCGTTCATTTGTTTACTTGTTCCAATGTACTAAATGGATTGAACAATGATATTAGAAATGCTCCCAGTGTTGCTGTTTTTAAACAAAAATATTTAAAGGATGTATTTTCACAATTTTAGTTTTACACTTTCTACCAAAATTTTAGAAAGCAACCATATTTACATGTTGATATGAATGTATATGCCTATTTAATTAAGGTATTGTCTGTATTAAAATGAACAGTCGGGCACGGATGGCTAAAGTCGGTAAAAATGATGTGAATGTATCCAGTATAATTTCTTATGAAATAGAAAAATAAAATCTCTCGTCAAAATCTGTCTGCGTACGAAGAAATTAATTTAAAGTATAGGAATCCTAAAATGTCCTCCCGGCTGACTATGTTCGTGGTTACATTTCCACGCAGCCTCGCTTTCAATACTTTCAACTTTTCTTTATTTCAATGGTCAGAACTGAGAAACGTAAGCAGAACTTGACCGTCGTATTAATATGCGAGAACTTTTGGAAGGCCAATGAACGCATTTAGACTGGTTTTCTTTGCCCGACTATTCACTTTAAACTGTTGTCTGTGATAACTGTATATATTGATGCAGTACGTGCCATATTGTAAATTAGACTTGTCTAAATATGTAACCCTGGTTAAATAAAAGATGGAATGTTCTATACTGACAACGGGCGAACCAGTCGTCCCACTCCCTGTATGCTGAACGCTAAGCAGGAGCAGACACTAACACTTTTATAGACTTTGGTGTGTCTCGGCCAGGGGACAGAACCCAGAGCCTTCCTCACAGGGGCGAGCGCTCAACCAAAAGCCAAAAGTGAGGAGGTGTCAAGGGAGACTCTAGAGAGAACAAAGTAATTTAAGGAGAAAGAAAAGATAAGATCATGCAATAGGGGCAGCAGGTACAATTCTAACGCCCTACCTGCAGGGCCTTTTTTATCATGTGTAGTTTTAGATTCATACATAATTTTCATAATGTGCAAAACATGTTATTATGCTATGATTCTTATTCCATCTATTTCCATGTTTTATTCATAATTTAGTTATGTTACACAATATATTAGTAAACGTTTTTGGGTTCATAACATTAGGTATGGCTGACCTACAAATTTAAATGCGGTTGACCTCTAATTTAAATGCGATTTTTTCTTCACTTTTGTTTGTTTGATTAATTCACGTCCTGTTAACAGCTATGGTCATGTAAGGACGGCCTCCCATGTATGCGGTGTGTTGCGTGTATGTTGTGCGAGGTGAATGTTTTGGGAGACTGCGGTATATTCATGTTGTGTCTTCTTGTATAGTGGAACTGTTGCCCTTTTTATAGTGCTATATCACTGAAGCATGCCGCCGAAGACACCAAGCAACACACCCCACCCGGTCACATTATACTGACAACGGGCGAACCAGTCGTTCCACTCCCTGTTTGCTGAGCGCTAAGCAGGAGCAGAAACTACCACTTTTATAGACTTTGGTGTGTCTCGACCAGGGGACAGAACCCAGAGCCTTCCTCACAGGGGCGAACGCTCAACTAAAGGCCAAAAATGAGGCGGTGCCAAGGGAGACATTAGTTAATATAAAGTCAGTTAGGAAGAAGAGGAAAGATAAGATCATCAATTTAGTCGCCTTTTACGATCATGCAATAAGGGCAGCAGGTACAATTCTAACGCCCTACCTGCAGGACTAATTCTTTATAAAGCGATACATTTCATTATGTTGACTAATTTTTTTATTAGCCATACGAAATGACACAAACCTTGTAGGAATGTTTTGGTTTCGAAGATTTGGCAGGAAGGCGATCCAAACCAGAACCAGGGTTGTAGAAAAAAGTCTGCCATTGCTGCACATCTCAACTGTTGATTCATCAACAAATATCACATCCTTGAATGCTTCCATTTCAACCAGAGCACTCAATGTCAATTCTAACATAATCAATTTTTTTGTGAGTTATCAGTTGACAATACTTTAAGGAGTTTTAGTGTTTTAAAAGCTAATCACTGTGCAAGTTTGAACATTATCAATCTATAGACTAAGCAATTTAACAAACCTGTACATAGTGACCTGGTTCCAATGGCAACCAGCCTTCCTTAATACTCTGTACAGTGTCCTCGAAACTAGCAAGTAGCTGGATCTTATCTTTCAGCTGCTAGTAAAGATGCATCAAAATTGATCCAGTATATTTGTGGACATATGAAAGACCGACAATAAATTGGTACATCCGCCGCCCCCAAACTTCTTTGCAGAGGTTTTATAATAGCTGGTCTCTGTGAGGTTAGAATATCTTGCTTCATAAAATATTGTTTCTCCGTAAGGCAGCCTTCATTGCAAGTGATAAACAAATGAACTTTGTTCAGAACATTCTCATTATTTAATGTCAAGTTATGTCAACCATATTAAAATAAATATTAGATTTATATAGATTTACAAACAAACTACAGGCGGTTATATTAGCAATGTAAATGTACGAAGCATATATTGAAGTGATTTTATTTATCAGGCTTTTTCAATAATGTGTTCTTATTTGTATCACCAAAATGTCATTTCCCTAAAGATTCTCCTTAGATTGCAGATGTAGCCTTGTGGACTTAAATTGCATGTAGCGAATACCTGCGTTAATAGCTTTCACAATTTCCTTAAAGTTTCCCTCGTTTGGTCCATAGCATCCCTGAACACACCGTTCGATAGCTTTCATACGTCTTGGGGAGAGTGCCTTCTTGCCCTTCCTGCCTGGTAGTTCCTGCCAATTAACTCCTCGTCATCAAAGAGGGCTTGGGTTAAAGTCCATCCCAAATTCCCAACCGAGCAGGAAGACACACAGGCACTTGTCACAACGGAGCTATGTACGCGGATTTCCATACCTTCTGCAATGTCTTTCATGTCGCGTGCACAATAAATTTCATACAGCCTCCCCTCTGAAGAGTCCAGCCGTGTTGGTGGCAGTAGGTGTCCCTGGAGTTGTTGAAGGAGTGTTTGGTGGTGGTGCAATAGGTGTTGCTGATTGTGGTAGTGATGGGGGCGATAGTGGTGATGACGATGAGGATGGTGATTCTGTTGCTGTATTTCTTGATGCAAGTACTTGTGGAGCAAGATGTGTTACAGGGGTTGTAGTCAGTATTGGATCCGATAAGTTTTGAAACATTGTGTCCACCTCAAAATCCAAAACTGTAGGGACAAGATTCCGTACGAGTCTATGAATTGGCTGTACACTCTCGTCGTTCATTTCAGTGAGGAAGGAAATGATGGTGTTCAACTTCCTCTCGATTGCTTCAAGTCGACCGTCATCTGCTGAATAGTTTGTGGAACACTGAACTCCAGTTGTTGATGTCTCCGGTCCTTTTATGAGATGTCAAACATCATCATCAGGTCCAATAATAACCACACTGTCTGTCTGTGAGCCACAGGATTTCAACCCCTTGGAAAAGTCTCTGGTCTGTAAGAATATTAAATCAATTTCGTCATTTGAAAGTCCTTCCAAGAAAAATGATGTTCGTTTTGGTTCACAATTATTGGGGTTTGGTTCTGCTGATCCCTCATATAGAACAGTTATTTTCCTATTATTTAGACCCTGCAATCCAAAAATACAAGCTTGTAGTTTTCTTTGTTTTTTTTTTTAAAGTTCCATTATTTTTTCTGTTCAGTTTATCTTAACAAGAGACCCATGGGAACATAAATGATAACAGAGAAATTTTATCAGCAAATTATGAGATAGGGTGATACCGAATTTCATATGGAAATAGTATATTTTGTTTCTAAATCTATCCCTAAAACATGCTATGTATAATAAGAAACCAAACATAACTCACACTGAAAATTAGAAACAGGACCAGTACAAGGCCGAATATACAAGCCCTAAATTGTTTAAATCAAAGTATCGAGCGTCCTCAGATCTGAGAAGACATCAGAGTAGGAAGGGTTTTTATTGCACTGTAAATACTGTGTCCTTGTTGGTCAATATTGAGTGAACATATTAAAGGTTATTTTTACTCCGTGAAAACTACCATATATATTTTCAAAATAAAACATTATATTTCACTCCGAAAAAGTGAAAACATAATGTAAGAATGGTCAGTCGCAAATGCATGCATAGTACATGTGGGGCGGCTTCTCGCAAATGGAAAGTTGACAAGTACAAAAAAAAGTGAATAAAAAAATAATATTATATAACGAATAGAGTCTTGACCATCACATCGTTCTTGTCAATCAATTGGCACCATGCAGTAAATAAGAAATAAAATCTAAACTTCATGTACCTGATTATGCAGACCTGATACAAATCAATGGACTGATTTTGAATTTGATGACATTATACACACCCCATTCATAAAATAATTGACCGTTATTTAAGCATTTGTGTTTCATATTATTACATATGTAATGCTTTTATTCTGCTATCCTTTGTACCAGTATGTAATAGAATGTATAATATATATATATATATTTTAAAACAATTACAGTACAATGTATATCATCGAAATATACATGAACAAATTCAATAAGGTCGATCATCGGGGACCACGTTTACATATGTATATTTGTCATTGTCGAATTTTCCACGTATTCTGCTACATGAACTAATTTAAAGTAATATTTCATTCTCAATTCGAACCAGGGTTGAAGAATTTCAAGGTGGAGTGGTAGTGCACCGAGTACACCCCTCCCGTTATAAATGGGGTATATACTGTATGAAGAAATCATAAGATACAAGAAGCTTTATTTAACGTCGTATATCACAAACACACACGTACAATGCGATAGAAGAACAACATATAATAAGCATTAGTATATAACAAAATATCACAAAAATGGTGCTAGGAATAAGGAATTCATATATATTTCTTGTCAGGGCGCTATTACAGTACACTTTAGAATCAAACTAACTACAGTAGTTAAACGTGATTTTGGCAAACGACAAATTTAAAGAAACGAAAATCATCTTTTTTATACGGTACATGTATAAGATAAAAGTCAAATGGCAGCAGTGTGGTTTCCAAGGATGAAGTTAGAGTTTCTATTGATACACGTACTTGTTCAACGTTTACATATATATAATCTCGAGCATGTACATTGTTGTATTGTGTACTGTAGGTGCATATCTTTATTCCATTAAGATACATTACTTTCGGAACTAAAAGGATGAAAATGAAATTATTCGTTCATTGTACCGAAATACAACACTTTCAGAGTAATGTATTTACGATAACGTAGACTGGGTTTTTTTCAAACCACACTAGTATCAACACGGCTTGGACATTCCTCAAATATGAGATAACCATCCAAGCAATCTGATTGAAATACATATCCTTATAACCACTCCGCTCCATAGAGGATCTGAGAAAATCCGATTAAGGGTCATGTTCGGATGACCTTTATACCACGTGTAATTCAGATCATATGAATTTTCTGCACGTTGCTCTGTCAATTGACAACGCCATTTCGCCCAAATATATAAAGATGATTAGCTTTATTGTGCTCTTTGGGCGAGATGACTACGTACACGAAAATAATTCGAACAGGTTTTCAAACTATTTCGTCCCCTGAAATTCACTGTCAAAATTTTGCCAGCAGCAATTTGATTGGCCATTTACAAAGGTCACCTGGACATGACCCCTAATGGGATTTTCTCAGATCCTCTTATCTAACGTAGTGATAATAAGGATCTGTATTTTAATCAGATTGCCATCCAAGCTATTTAGTCGAAACATCACACATAAATATCGGTTAACGTGTTTTAATTACAGTCGAAGAGGGCTCATTTAATTATGTCGGCTGTTTCTTTTTATCTACACATTTTGATGCATTGTATGTACAAATGTATACAATGTACGATTTATGCACCGCTTCCCGCCTTCGTCAAATTTAATATAGATATTTTACTTGTCATTCATAATATTCATCGTATACCAGCCGATTTTGTCTCAAACTAAAGGAATACAGTGTATCCGCGCTGCTACATAAACGCAACACATCATGAAAATATATACATGTACCATTTGCATGTGAATCCGTTTTAATTCTATTACATTTTAGTGCTTTTTTACATCTACACAAAAAGGATCGATAGCAAAACATACAATACACACAGTATATTAAAACAAAAATACTAACTTAAACATTTATCAAGTCAGCTTTCCTTTATAATACAATACACAAAATTTACAGTGTAATTTACAGTGTAATCGTGGAAGACAAGCGAACATTTCAACATAATGCAATGAATTCAATGTTAACTTTTTCAGTTTTGAATACGCAGTAGCGACCAAAATATGGATTTCTGTTTTAAAAAATTGCTATGAAAAAAAAAAAAATTTTATGAATATCATTATAGTCACATTGTAAGTATTTAGCAATAAAATTTGAGGTATGTACTAAGCAGATACATGTACTAGAACGATATCAATCTAAATCTGCGAGTCCCCTAAATCACGTTGTTCGTGTTACCATGGCAATGTGCAACGTACAAGATGTAAACCAACCCCGAGACACACGTACGTGTGTCAGGCTCAACCACAGGTTTACGACGTGCAAAAAAATACTACAAAATACTGTAGTATTTTTAGCATATTTTTTTCGCGTCGTAAACCTGTGGCTCAACTGATTGGTTCGTTGATAGAAATTGACGTGAACAATACATGTGTGAACGAATTCATAACGTATATCTTTCTGAGATCAGGTACATTCGATGTTTCGGATATTTCAGATTTTCAGATTCTATGTACACTAAGTTATACATTCGTTATCATGCAAATGCGTGTACATAGTCTATATGCTTAAAATGAATGTGATTTACACACTGATGGAAATACGTTAGTTAGTGTAAAAATGATAATAAAACCAAAGGATATACATACAGTTTTTTTATTTAAACAGTAGTACACATTAGGTACAATGTACCCAGTTTTAATTGAAAAATTAAACGAGACTTACCTGGAAGTTGAAGTTTGATTGGAATTCTACCGAGTCACAGGGGTCAATCAAGGGATCAAATGAGAAGACACTTCCGGTTCCAGCATCAGTATTCAAAGCATAGCGACATGCCAGACTCGCACATAAGCCAAGCATAAAAATGCAAATGTAAATATGCTAAAGCATACACCAACCAAAAGCGAGTTACATATAAAAATAGTACACCCAAAATAGGGAGGGAAGATAAAGGGAGGGCATTTGATCCCTTGATTGACCCCTGTGACTCGGTAGAATTCCAATCAAACTTCAACTTCCAGGTAAGTCTCGTTTAATTTTTCAATTCTACCTCGTCACGTGGTCAATCAGGGATCCAATGAGATTTTAAAGTGGCATGAGCTATGATAAACTAGTACAAATAGTACTAAATTAATTATGATTCAACAAATAACCAACAAGAAACTAAAGTTAAATGTTCTATTAAACTCAAAACATATTTACATTGTAAAACGACACTGAAAAGCATGTACCGGTACATGCATGATGTAGCGAACATTGTCCACAAAGTGAAGAGTGTCTTCTCATTGGATCCCTGATTGACCACGTGACGAGGTAGAATTAAAGACGGAACACCTGCACAAAAAGACATAATACATTTACGTGTTAATTTAAAACAATTTTGGTTTTATTTAATCCGATGTTTTTATTTGAGCCTCTTTCCTATAAAGTTTGGCAAACACTGTAATAAACATTTCATTAGCATTTTCATCAAAGAACAGGTTCACTTGTGCGTAACCAAGGACGAAATCCTTGTGCGTAACACACACGTGTGTATACATAAAATCTCGATATTTCCGGATTAACTTTACCGGCATCCAACACCAATAATCTCGTTTATAATCGTTAGCCTATTTCCGGTTTACCTTGCTTCTTCCGTTAGGCGGTTTGCGTTAATCGTTTGCGTTAATCGTTAATCGAATTTGCGTTTATCGTTAATCGTTAGCGTTAGCAATCGCACGATTTTTTTGCGTTGAGTTTGCGTTAGGCTGGGAACGTTAAACGGTTCAGGTACTGTATCTGCACAATCTGATTGAAATACAGATCCTTGTAACCACTCCGTTGAATCGAGGAGCTGAGTAAATCCGATTAAGGGTAATGTTCGGATGACCTATATATGTGTAATTCAGATCAAATGCATTTTTTTGCACGTTGCTCTGTCAATTGACAACGCTATTTCGCCCCAACATACAAATACGATTAGCTTTATTGTGCTCTTTGGGCGAGATGACTACCTACACGGAAATAATTCTGACAGTTTTTCGAACTATTTCGTCCTTATATTGACAGTGGAGTCTGGCATACTGATTTACGCCATAAGTGGAACGGTCGGTATGTGGCTTCAGATGGTGACCTAATTTTGGTCGCTCGCATTAGATTGTAGTAGGCCTTGTATACACTTAATGAAAGAATGCACATGTTGTTGCGGGATGCCGTTCGGGGTATTCAACACACGTTTCGTAGGTATCATCAATGGCGATATTGCTTGAAAGAATCTCGAGAAATATGTTTCACCTGTCTGGACGTGACCTCCTATGAGATATTGTCAGATCCGTTATATAACGGAGTGGTTATAAGGATCTGTATTTTAATCAGATTGGGGGAGGTCGTGATTCAGATGTCCAAATTGTGCGTGAGTCCAATTTTATAAGTTCACAGTTTCACTTACCCGGTGATCAGATTTTGGCAGATCGTGGCTTCATGCTAGCAGAAGACTTTGCGACTAAGTGCTTAGCCGAATTAATTTCCCCTGCATTCACCAAAGATAAAAAGCAATTGCCTGCCTCAGAGGTTGAGTTATCAAGAAACATATCGTCTGTAAGAATCCATATCGAGAGAGTAATAGGACAAATGAAGAACCGATTTACCATATTGAAAGGAACAATGACAGTTCGATGTGTACCAAGTTTGAAAGACGAATCCAGTTGTGTCAATTTTCTTTATCATTTCAACTATGAAACCATTGTCTCTGTTGATTCGGGTGACGAAACAGTCCGTATGGCTCCAAACCACAAAGTCGGTGTAGTTTCCATCACACACGTACATTTGCATCTGTACTTCGGCAAAGTACTTGTGACTCCATTTCATAGAGAATAATGCATAAAGACAGAAGCTATTGTCCAACATGACCGCATTAATGGTTTTATCCCTGATGTTGTATGGACACTTTATTTCCAGTAGGCCTTTCCCGCAACACTCATAATTTACATGACCATCCGGTGAAGCTCCCAGAAAAGGCTTTTGTTCCGGTATCACGAATCCTGCCTTGTCAACTTTCAGGGATGAATGATGGCCTGAGATATCTTTCATGACAATTTCTCCTTTTGGATAGGTCTGAAGATCCACTCTGTTGTCCGACTCCATTAAATTTAACAGTTGGTACAGTTTATATTTCCCCCAGTTCAAGGCAGGCACATTAGGCGATGACGTGTTTGGGATGCAGATCTTATTGAGGAGTGACACTGATGGTTTCTGAATGGAAGTGTTCATTACCAGCAGCTTATGATGTCCTTTGTTGCCGGAAGTGACGTCATGGATTGCACAACAATGACGCAATATAGGTATTTCGCAATTTCCATAGGTATTTCGCAATTTCCGGGGGATTGCACAGCGGTGATGCAATGGCAGTGACGATATAGGTATTTCGCAACTTCAGGGATTGCACAACATTGATGTAATGTTATTGATTGCACAATAGCGATGTTAATATAGGTCATTTCGCAACATCATACAATACTTCGCGGATTACACAACAACACACTGTTGTGAAATACATCCGCAGATTTCATCTTGATTGTGCAATACGTCGTGAAAGGTATATAAGAACGGTCCACACTCTAATTCTTCACTGCAATCAACATGGCCACCGGAAAACTGATGATAGACGAAACTTTTGAAAGTAGATGGACCAAACGTCAAAGGAGCGAGGACCCCACAACGCCGATACCCAGAAACATGATAAAGAGGATGTTGATGGGGGACTACTGCAAATTACACATAGGCAAAGAAGTCTACGTGGTGGCTAACATGTTCCGTGGAGAGACTTTGATCCACGTCAGAACTTACGGGAAGAGAGAGGACGGCAGCACGTATCCAACCAAAAAGGGTATTGCTCTCAATATCACGAGATGGAAGAGACTCGAGGACAGGTGTTCGAAGGACATCGACGGTGCCATAGAAAAAGTCAAGAAAGGGGAACACGTCCACATGAAGTTTCATTTAGGTGGTAACATCTACGCGAGCATAAATAGTGGATATGCCTGTGTTAATATCAGGAGGTGGTACATGCCCAAGGATGAAGATGGAGATTTGGTACCCACGAGGCAAGGGATTGCCCTCAATTTCGAACAGTGGGATAAGCTGAAAGACTCAATGCTTCTGTTACCCGAATTCATCGGTGACGAACTTGATGACGTGAGACTGTGTGAAGACAGCCATCAGAACCAGATGGGAATGACTGATTGTTTTGATTGTAACCCCAACCAAGATATTGTTTGAACATAACAATAATGCTGTATAAGAAAATCGCATTTTATATTGTAGAATGTTGTAAATAAAAATCAATATACCCTGATTATAGTCTTTTATTGTTTTTATGTATATATAAAAAAGATCAAATATGATGTTAACACGCATTCACGATGTTGTCACAAGCGGAGAAAGATTACCTCGAGAGAGTATGGACCAATCCACGTTACTCCGCAGCTTTCTCAGGACCCTTAAAACTATACAAATTCGTCAGAAGACAAGGGAAACACAAGATAGGTTTGCATAGGAGAAGACAATTTCTTTCGAACAACGATGCATATTCTCTACAAAAAAGAGTACAGAGAAAGTTCAAGAGAACACACGTCATCGTTCAAGGAATCGACAGTCAATGGGATGCCGATCTGATGGACGTCAAAAATATATCGAAATACAATAGAGGTATTCAGTACATACTAGTTATACAAGACGTATTTTCCAGGTTCATTTTCACTCATCCTCTAAAACAGAAAACGGCATCATCAAGTACTGAGTGGCTTTAAAATTATTATTGCTGGAGGCAGGAAACCAGATGTACTGAGGACGGACAAGGGCAGCGAATTTAAGAACCGATGGATGTCAGATTACACGACGAAAGAAGGGATACGTCACATATATGCTCAAAACGAAACCAAAGGTATTAACATTTTTGCAACATTCTTTTGTTGGAGAAAAAAAAAAAAAAAAAAAAAAAAAATGGTTAATGATTTTTTTTTCTCAATCCAGCAAATTATGCAGAGAGGGCGATCCAGAACATCAAGAACAGGATGTACAGGATGTTTACGCATGCGCAGAGTTACGCGTATATCGACAAGTTGCAGTCCATCACGAGAGACATCAATGACACACCGTCTAGATCTCTAGGAAAGTTTGCCCCCTCAGACGTTAACAAGAAGAACGAGGACGAAATAAGACTCGATGCCTATCTCGTTAGGACGAAAACAACTATCCAATCGAAAAAAGAGAAGGCGGTTAAACCTGCGAAGAAAAAGAAGAGGAAAAGCATGTATAAGTATAAGATAGGCGATAGAGTTAGAATTACACACGTCAAACGCACATTTCAGAGGGAATACGATCAAAAATGGACCGGGGAGATATTCATCATCACTGATCGTACAACAAAAGACGACATCCCTATATACAGAATAAAAGATTTCGAAGGAGAGAAGATCACCGGAACGTTTTACGAGCAGGAATTACAGAAGGTAGATGTGACGGAAAACACCGTATGGAAGGTAGACAAAATCTTGAAGGAACGGAAGAGAAATGGAGAAACCGAGGTGTTAGTATCGTGGTTGCATTGGCCACCGAAGTTTGATTCGTGGATAAAAAAGGGTGACCTAGTGGAAGTATAAAAAGAGCTGTTCATCAAAAGACTCCATTAATCATCGAAAATGTCCTTCAGGATGGTGCTCAGGTCCACGGACAGCGGAGATACACACGAAGACAACAAACCGCACGACTTCAGGGTGCACTTACCCAGACCGCTTAACCTGCCAGGATATTGGACTGTTGCGCTAACCGAATTTTCCTTAAAACTTAAGAAAGGACTAGCACCTCCATTAAGACCCGAATTGTTTATTTGTTCCGATATATGTGACGACACTGTTGTGGGAAGTGGTGAAATACCTTTACTCAGAATGGTATACGCGGAGAAAACATCAAACATTACCTACACAGCACCTTACGATGTACCTCTGAGGATAGGCCATTTCGCAGATGTACACATCTATATAAGAGACCGAGACAACGAACCCGCCTCATTTCTCAACGGAGACGTAACGATCACACTACTGTTCAAGCAGCTACCATTTCAATGATGGGCTCTACATACGTATCGGATCCTAAAATCTGGAAAGACTTTTACAGAAATATGTTGGAAAAAACGTTTGACCCTAGAAGATACAGAGGTCGACAAACAGGAGGAGGAGGCGTCGCAGGCATGTACTTAAAGAAACCTTACATGATTCCAGTCAACCCTCACGCAACCCCCGAACCGGAAGAAAAGGTTTTCGTGGGAAAACAGGTGACGCCCATGGCGGCTGTGGAGGACAGAGCAAAGTCCGAAACGAAGGAATCCACAAAGGAAAACCTGCCCCACGTCCCTATAAAAACAGCGAAAAATCCTCTTCCAACAGATCGAAGAAACATCCCAAGGGTGCAAGGTCTAACAGAGCTCCACGAAAACATACAGCCACTAAATCGATAAAGGGAAAAACTACCAAAAGGAAGCATATTTCTACGGAGGACATCGACAACATTTTCGCCAAGAAAAGACAGAATGGCATTCCTCAGTGACAAGATAAGGGACATAGGCGTTCCTGCAGAACTCTCAATATTCACGGTACTGCCGAATCAAGTGGCCATAGAGAAGATTTACTTCTCGGAATGTAGACCGGTCTCTTCGTTCGACACGGAAGACAGCCCCATCGAAATAAGCATCCCAGGTCAAGGTAGCGAATACATTGATCTTCGCAGAAGCAGACTATACGTCAAATGTAAGATAACCAAGGCAGACGGTACGGCCTTAACTACAGACGAAAAGACTGGAATCATAAACATGCCTCTGCAGAGCATGTGGTCACAGATCGACACCTACATGAACGGTAAACTGGTATCACTCAATACGAGCAACTATCCGTGGAAAGCCTATCTCAAGGTGCTGCTATCCAGCGACACCTCCGTCACCGAATCTCAACTGCAAAGTCAAATGTTTTATACCGACGATTTCGACATGAACGATGCTTCACCCATCACCGGAGGGACAAATAACGGATTAAGGATGAGATATTTATTTACAGAAAAGAGCAAAATCTTCGACATGGAAGGATCCCCTGTACGAGGACATCTTCAGGATCGACAAGTACCACTCATCAACGGTGTGGACCTACACCTGAAACTGTTTCAGAAACAGAGCACCCGTTCGTCCTCATGAGCGCCGAGACAACAACCCCAGTTATAAGCTTAAATGTCATGGAAGTTCGCCTTAAGGCGTGCATGGTACGGGTGGACAGTGGCGTCTTGATCAACCATATAGAAAATCCTGAAGGACAACCACCGCGAAATATCCATTGACAAGAACGGAAGTGAAAATGAACACCTGTCCTCAGGGAAATCTGGTTCTTTCATTCTGGCAGAACGTGTGGTCCAACAAATTCTTCCATCAAAAGCTTTCTTTGCCTTCGTGAGCCAGAGCGGCGTCAACGGGTCCTATACGAAGAATCCGTTCAACTTTCAGAGCTTGGTGTCTGACATAGGTCTGTACGTGAACGGCGAAAGCGTACCGGCAAGACCCATGAAGATTGACGCAGGGAACAATAGGAATTACGTCACCCCTTACGTGAATCTGTTCGAAGCTGCCGAGAAGTGGAACAAGGACGGTGGACTCCTCGTCACCAGATCCAACTTCAATCAGGGGTATGCCATTTATGCATTTAATATCGCACCATGCGGAGAGGAATATATAAACCTCATACGACAGGGAAGCGTCAGACTCGAGGTAAAATTCTCGACGAACACTACAGAAACGTTGAACTGTTTGGCGTACGGAGAGTTTCAATCTCTCCTTGAGATAGACCAGTCAAGAGACGTTAAGTACACCAGAGTATGAACACTGACCAGTTGGAATGTGCCACCAGAGAAGACAGATGTCTAAAGGAATTCGTCAGAGGCGTATTTCCTTCGGATCGATTACCTTATCACGTAAACAGTTTCCCATCGGCATACGTGTGTAATACAGACGTCTGTGGCATGTTGAGACGCTGTCCGAATTTACCCCAAAAGGAGTTGAGCAATAGCTTTGCCAGTGATCGGAGCGCCTTGTTCTTTCTGATGTTGTCTTTTTCCAACTGAATGCCCTCGTGGTGAAAGTACTCCTCGATGTACCGGACGGCGTCGTCTTCGTTTTTGACCCAGCAGGGCCAGTCACTCGCCTCTTGTTTTATCTTCAAGAACATGTTGATGTATTCGCCGAAAATGCCTCCTTTCCTCTCCAGAGTGTCGTATTCACTACTTTCCTCCCAATGGTATACTTCATACATCCTGATGATCTGGTAACCCTTTTCCAAAGCTTTCATTATTTCGGGTGTGCACCAGGTTCCCACAAAGGCCCTTTGGTCGTCCTCGTGGTCACACTTCTTTTGACTGCTGCTCTCGGCACAGGTTCGACAGAGAGCGAATGTGAGCTTCCCGTTGATTCTCTGAGGCAAGACGGGGTGATATAAGCCTCTGGGTGGAAGGACTTTTATCTTGGCAATGCCAAAATAGTTATCCAAGGTTTTAAAGTCCTGTGTGACGATTTCGGGATGTCCGACAGGATATTTCGAATACTTGTTGACATACGGGTAAAGGGACGTGAAGTCTGCGTAATGGATTTTCTCTCCCTCTACCGCAGAGTATTTTAACTTGATTGCATTGGTTCGTCCACCGTAAAAAGAATCTCGGGGTTCCAATCTACTCTGTATGTCCAGATCCTCCACGTATCTCTCGACTTCGGGTGTAGCCTTCATCAATGTCTCAAATTGGTGTTCCCATATGTCAACGTAGGTAATTCCCAGGGATTGAATGTATTCTTTTTTCTTCTGAGTGAGGTACCAAAGTTCGCCCATAGACTGCCCTGTCCTGACGGTTTTCGTGTCCCTTCGACTCTCGGGATAACATTCCTTACATCCGTGCCAGTAACATCTGGAGGTTAGACAAAAAACAGGTTTAAAATATCACATTATTGTCTCAAATCATTCCAATAAAATTAATCAAAAAAGTTACAATCTTACCCGTGGAATTCGTAGGCTTTCCCGAAAGGATGCTTCTCGCTTGGACCTTCGTAGCCGTCGAGTCTGTACCTCGTTCCCGGAAGGACTACCTCCCCACCGTTGAGTGCGTGACTTATGTGAATGGGTGTGCCACATCGTCGGGATTCTTCCATCTTCCATTCGAGCCACTTGATCGAAACTTCGCTGAATTGATTTCTGGCAACATACCCTTGCGAAGGGATCTGTGCTAGAGGTGAACTGACGAATCTAGACTCTTCAATGACGTAATCTAATTCCTGTAAACGCCTTCCCTCAATCGATTCACCTTCCATCTTAACGGTCATTTTTCCGTCTTGTTTCGTTGCGTCTAACCAACCCGACAGCTGTCCCTCTTTTCTTAGCTTCACGGCCCATTTTTCTTTCAGAAACTTGGTCCTGAAGACTTTTGTACACACACCAGCAATGGTGACCTCATTAAAAGGATCCACGGATCCGACGAGTTCTTCCCTCATTTCACCGTCATCTGTCATGGTCATTTCAAGGTTTCCCGTGATGTTCATGAAAAGTCCTCGGAATTTCATGCAGGCTTGTCTCAGTATGTCCACGTCACTTCGGCAGTACTCTCTGATCTCTCTTCTGAAATCGAAGATTTCGTTGTTCTTTCCTTGATACCATGTCATGAATTCGTTCCTGCCGACATCCGACATGTAGTCGCACCCATAATAATGCGGTGCCGGATAGGGTCCCACGTACGTTTGATTCTCATGTTTGTTGAAGTAATGAGGAAAATACCCCTTACGGAGTTCTTGAAGGTTGAATGCTTCAGGTAGCTGGGCCAACTTCATGGGCAGAAAATTGAGGGAATCAATAATTCTGATGTTCAGTCCTCTTGCAACGTGCATGTACATAATCTTGGACCCTGCGTAGATGACGTTGTCGGGAACGATGGAATTGTTGATCAGATATTCCAACAGAAAATACCCGTCGTATCCTTTCATGTTGTGTGCAAAAACCAAGAAGCCTTTGTGTTTCTCATCAAACAGCCATTTTCCGAAATCAGATGCAGCGTTGTTTCCCTCAAAGAGGACTTCTCTTCCTGTGCATGACGAATCTAATTCACAACGCGATTCGCATTCCTCACACTTGAAATCGATCGTCTTGTCTTTACACAGTTCGCAAGCGGTGTGAGCTATGACCAGATTCGGCGTGTGTCTGTACTTGCCACACCAGCTCTTCTGACAATTTATACATTTCGCACACTCGTTGCATGGAACAATTTTGCCTTTGCAAGCGGGACATTTAGGATTTCTTTGTGAGGCATACTTATCGTGGCATTGAAGAATATTGTCCTCCTGACCACATTCAAAGTCAAAGAAAACGTATTTCGTCGTGGGACTCTTTGGTTCCAGTGCCCTTACGTAACACAGATGGTCATTGTTCACGTATTCCTTACAGCAATTGCATAACCATTCACCACAACGATGTTCTTCGGGTTTCCTTTTTCTGGTTTCTAGTACTCTTTTACAGTTTGTACAACTCCAGTACAGTTCGCAGTCCGATTTATGGTCACGATCATGTTTCCTTTCACGGAGTTCCTTGTGTCGGTTGAAGCATTCTATGGACCTACAAGTCCTATGACACCTAATGCAACTGACCTGAGACCTTTGGACGGTACATCCTTGACGGTGACAAACATTACACATGTTCTCACAATAGTGGTTATTTCTACAAGGTATCAAGCAGTGTTCGCAAAATTTTGCTGATCCGAAGAATCCACATATCTTTACTATCGCATGAAAATGACCATCCTCCTGTGTACCGACAAGATACAGATACATTCTCTGACGCTTGCTGTCTTTGGAAGGGATTTTTAAAAACTTATTTCCCATCCTAGCTGCGACTACGAGTATGTCAACGTTTAAAAGATCTTCAAATGCTGGTATGTCGCACACAGTGAGAAAGCGGTCGTTGGGAACTCCAGCCTTGAGACAAAGTGCATCTGCCAGCAGTTTTTGTTTATTGTTTCCCTGTCTTGACGCCTTAATGTAATACCAGGACGGACACTGTCGATGTTTTATGATCAGTTCTTCCATGGATGTGCAGGGCGACTCGTTCTTGATGATATCCTTCCACGTAGAGGTAGATACTAGGCATCCTCTAACGAAACACATGGCTATGGCACGAGCAAGACAAGTATTATCTCGGTTTTTTATTTCGATGATCGATTTTTTCATGATAAGCGAGTTGCGAGACCCTCCAAGTTTGTTGATTGGTTTAGATCTACCTCCCTTGGGTAATTCCATGGTCCCAACGTCGAGTCTAAAACTCTGATCCATGGGCATGTCCTGGTGACTGTTCAACACGTTCTGTAGGTGTTCCATGACATATTCTCCGGTCAGGTCTCTCAGAGGTCTCAAGGGTACATAAATGGGGTTTGATAGGTTGTCGTGATGTATGATGATTCTGCCTAGGTCCGACTCTTGTAAATTTTGCGAAGCTTCCCCTATGACGTCATCGAGCATGCCCTCTATTTCACCATAAAGGGTTGAAAGTTTTTTATTCTCGATTGTCTTATCCACATTAAACTTCACCTCATAATGTGTGTCGACCACAGAGTTCTTAAATGTCCTCTGTTTAACTTTTTGAAACGTGTAAGGTAAATTTTCTGATCCCTCGGCGTGGCTTGGCCCTGGCTCTGGGGATCCACTTCCTGTCTGAGCACTGTTTCCTATCCTAGAAGGTTCTCGTCCTTTCTGAATACCATCTTCATGATTCTCCGTAGACCCCATGTTGGTTGGACCCTTATGTCGTTGCACCGTATTTGGGTCGTAATTCATTAGTTCATCCAGATAATCGTCGGAGAAAAAATTTTGAGTTGGAGGAATAACTCTAAGCAATAAGTTTTCTGATCCCTCCGTGTTATTTGGTCCCGGTTGTATGAGTCCTATCCCGGTCTGAGGTGTTTCTGGACCAATCTGACTAATATATTCGTGATTCTCCACAGACTCTATGCTGATTGGATCATTAGGTCGTTGCTCTACATTTGGGTCGTAGTTCATTAGTTCATCCAAAAATTCGTTGGAGAAAAAAAATCCGTTGTTTCATCAGGAAATAAATTATCTGTCATGATCAACTTGTGAATCTGTGATAACAGAAGGATGATGATCATTTTATAGGACCCGTTTCAAACGTATT
Source organism: Argopecten irradians (assembly GCF_041381155.1). NCBI lineage: Eukaryota > Metazoa > Mollusca > Bivalvia > Pectinida > Pectinidae > Argopecten > Argopecten irradians. The sequence continues at coordinate 78,231 of NW_027187511.1, read as the reverse complement.
GTGAAATAACAGATATTTCACAATAAATTGTAATTCCTGTCATCATCACCTTGTGAATCAACAGATATTTCACAATAAATTGTAACTCATGCGTGTCCAGAATTGTATGTCTATGTGTAATGGTATATGCAAGAGGTTTTTATACACAGAAATAGCTATGACCTCTTTTTGTAGATATTACTCAATGTTGTGTAATATATAATCACAGCTATTAAGTAATGAGGTCATTCATATTTTAAAAAAATATCTGTGAAATAGATATTTAACAGCAGTGAAATAGATATTTTTAATAATAGTTATACAGTACTTAAAATATACTGTTTCAAAATATTGTGAAATAACAGATATTTCACAATAAATTGTAATTCATGTGTGTCCAGATTTTGTATGTCTATGTGTAATGGTACATGTGTGATAGTTTTTATAAAGATGAATAGCTATGAACTCATTTTGTAGATATAACTCAATGCTGTGAAATTGGCTTTTAAGTAATGAGATCAAAATATATGTGAAATAAATATCCAACAACAGTGAAAATAGAATTTTTTAAGTGTTATTTCTGGTTAAGTAATACAATACTAAAAAAAAAAATACTTTTTTTTAAAGTAATTTTATTGTGAACATAACAATATATACATCTTTTTAAAATCAATACAATATAATTTTTTATCATTGTTAAATCACAACCAATATGGACCAGTTTTTTTTTAGGAATGCTATGAAATTTATATTTTCACTTGTTTTTTAAATCTTTTTCCAAAAAAAAAAAAAAAAAAAAAAAAAAAACAATATCAATGAGTATAACGATATACATCTTTAAAAAGGATGTTTAATGGAGTATTAATCATTTTTTAAAATTTTGTCTCATATTAGCTACTTTACATGAAATAAAAATGTTTACTAACATGTTGTGTAACATAACTAAATTATGAATAAAACATGGAGGTAGATCCTAAAGAATCATAGCACCATAATGACACATGTCTTGCATATTATGTAAACAATGTATGAATCTACAACTACATATGATCAATAAAAGTATGGTAGCAATAAGATATGATAATGAAGAACAAACATAATTGGCACTATAATAAAGACACATGTTATCATTTGATTTTTTTCTGTCATTTATATCTTCCTGTTTTTTTACCCTCCTGTATATGGAATGTTTTTCTTAAAAACATGTTTAAACCAAGGAATGATATCATGAAGAATCACATATAAAAACAGGCAAAATAAACACCATAGTCACATATGACCTTTTAAAAAAAAAAAAAAAAAAACACTGCTTAAAATATAGGACTTTCTAATATCTACTTACATGACTTCACATACAATGTATGTAATGTTAACAACTTAACATAAGATTGTTTTTTTTTTTTTGCTGGTACATTTAACTTGAAGAATTTAATCTTCTAAAACATCTTTTTGCCAACAATGTCATGGTTTGATTCTGAGAGGTAGTTCAAAGGTTCACTTTAAACAATTACAAGACTTTTTCAAATGCAAAAAAGGAGTAAATTATGTGTTAAAAAATATAGATGTTTTTTATACATAATATCATGTTTTGATTCTGAGAGGTAGTTCAATGGTTTTCAAATGATATTTTTGCACAAGCAACAATGTTTATGATACAATTTTTGGTTTTTAAAACAGTTTTTGGCAAAAAAAAAGCACCAACTCAATATATTTTTGACACATGTGACTATTGTCATTATCATGCATATTAAGAATGATACACTTAGAACAACTGTAAATGTACACATAAACTTATGATAGAGTATTGTATGACATCATAACAGACAATGTCTAAAACTATGTTAAGATGTTGATGTATGTCAGTTATAATAAAAAGCATTGTTAACAGATAAGATACAGGCACATATGAACTTAAAATTGACTGTTTATGAAATTAAAAGTTTTGATTCATAACAATGTAATAATCTAAAAACTACATCAACAAAAAGTAATGAAAATACAGATATGTTATAAAAGATGTCTGTTTTCTTCTTTTTTTGTCTCATATTAAATACTTCACATGAAATAAAGATGTGTTTTTTATTTTTTTATCATAATTAACAAGTTGTGTAACATACTAAATTATGCAAAACAACATCTTTAAAACATGAAGGTAGATCCTAAAGAATCATAGCACATTCCGTATTATGTATGACACATGTATAAATCTACAACTACAAATTATCAATAAAATAAGTATTAAAAACACTGATATAAAATGGAGACATGTTGTTTTACAATTTTTGAAACACCAAACATTATCTTTAAAATAAAAATGAGAGTATGATCATGCTCAACCCTAAAAAAATACATAGAATAAAGATTAATATTTCCATTTTTTTTTTAAATCACAACCATTATGAATGTTTTGATCAAAATAAATCCCCAAATGTCTTAAAGATGTAATGATATATATGATAATAAAAAACAAGCATTTATAGATATGGTAGCAATAAGATATGATAATGAAGAACACGCATAATTGGCACTATAACAGTTTGATAACTTGGCACTATAAGACACATTTTTTCAGGGATAAACTTGAAGATTTTAAAAAAAATCTTGTTTTGATTTTCTGCTGTTCATCTTCTAAAACACATTTTGACAACAATATAATGGTTGTGATTCTGAGAGGTAGTTCAAAGGTTTCAAAAGATAACAAAAAAACAACAAACAAAATTTAATAGACTATCATGCATATAAAAAATCAATACACTTTTTGGTCAACTGCAAATGCATAATTATGAGATGTAATGTACATAAACTTGGGGTAGGTTTTTTTGACACATGAGGTCTATCATCATAAAAGTACCAAAGTTATAAGATTTACACTAAGTAATGTCTAAAATGTTAAACAACATAACAAAAAAAACTAAATTTAATAGACTATTTTCTAACAAAGTTATAAGATATACACTAAGTAATATCTAAAATATTAAACTTGATATATATTTAGGCACATGGGACTATCATCATAAAGTATCATGCATATAAAAATGGTTCCTTTAGGTCAAATGTAAATGATTATGAGATGTAAGGTACATAATAAACTTGAGGTAGTTTTTTTTGACACATGGAGGGGCTATCATCATAAAAGTACCAAAGATTTACACTAAGTATGCTCCTATAGATGTTAAACTTTAGGTATATTTAAACACGTGGGGGCTGCAAATTTTGATTTCAAATATTGAATCTTTCATAAAACCTTACTTTTTTTCGCAGAAAATGAAAACATCTTTTTTTTTGGGGCAATTTTAAATTGCAGTGGTGCATTTGGATTTGTATCTCAAATTCATACTATGTGGTTTTTTTCTCTCTTGTTCTTTCGGTAGAGGTGAGTCTTCCAGTTTTAGTGCTTCTAATTCTTCCAGAAGTGTATCTTGACAGGTAAGGGATGGTGCAGATGGAACTGTTGAGGTAAGGTTATACAGTGGGAGGATTGATGAATTCTGAGCTTCTGTGGCTTGCCTCTTAATGATGGTGTTGTAAATGATGAGGGCTATAATTGCTACTCCAAAAATTGCTGTGAGTGAGATGAAAACTGAAATGATAAAATGATATAGGTTGTAGATGGATGAGGTGATGATATGTGCATCAAGATAATCATGGAATTCTCAAATTCATTCTTCACTTTCAAGACTTATATAAATTTGGAATTCCTTTTCTTTATGAAGATGGTTAGAAATTTAAAACTTCCATTAAAAATGTTAGTATATAAAAAAAACATGATATGAAAAATGTTCTTATGACCACATGATAAAGACATGAAAATAGATATATAATGAATCCTGTTAAAATATTAAGGTTTGTATAATAAATCCAATGAACTACTTAATAATTTGTAGTTTCCCTCATATTTGGCCATTAATTTTGTGGAAACCTGTACATTCATGAGGGAAGAACATATTTTTGTCAAATATCATAGTGTGTCATAAGAGGTCACTAGTGTCCCAGGGATGGTTTCTTCCTATATTTCTTCATCATCAGAACTAACCATCTTTTCATATTTTGAGGTTCCTTTCTGCAGAGTTGACATATTAAAAATATCATAATTTGTCTTAATAATTGTAACATCTGATAATTTTTTCATTATTCTTCTTTTATATGCCATATATATAGCTATTATTATTAAAAATGCTAGGGGGATCATCAATAGAAACCATATATATTTTTTTGATTTGTTTTTTTTACCCTGTCCAATTGTTGTTACTGATGACAAAGGAGATGCAGTCACTGTTGGAGGTGTCACTGTTGCTGCTCTGCCTGATGGTGTCATCGATGGTGTCATAGAGGGTGTCGCCGATGGGGCCGTGGGGGGTGTCATCGCCGAGGTTGTTACCGATGAGGCCGCGGGGGGTGTCATCGCCGAGGTTGTTGCCGATGAGGCCGTGGGGGGTGTCATCGCCGAGGTTGTTGCCGATGAGGCCGTGGGGGGTGTCATCGCCGAGGTTGTTGCCGATGAGGCCGTGGGGGGTGTCATCGCCGAGGTTGTTGCCGATGAGTCTGTAGTGACTGTCATCGCCGAGGTTGTTGCCGATGAGGCCGTGGGGGGTGTCATCGCCGAGGTTGTTGCCGATGAGGCCGTGGGGGGTGTCATCGCCGAGGTTGTTGCCGAGTCTGTAGTGACTGTTATCTCTGATGCTGTCACAGGGGTCATAGGGTCTGTTGAGTTATTTACTTCAACATCATATGTACCTGTGAACAATAATTGCACATTATAATTCACTATTATATAAAAATACAGCTGTTTTTTAATCTAAACCAATCTTCAAGTGTGTTGGGACATCTCAGAAAGTATTAAGTCATTATTATATAATTTGTAAACTTCATACTAAAAAAAACATTAAAAATACATTCATTGTCTGAGGTAACATACAATGTAGTGTTGGGAATTGGTTAAGATTTCATCATCGATGATCAGATATAATTGGTTAGTGTCAACCGATCGATTTTTCGATTATTAATTGGTTAGTCTACTGTCACATAATTTCTTAGAAATGTTAGTGCTTTTTTAACAAAAATAGCATGACTATTCATTTTGATTTTATACTGACTGTACTCTGCCTATTTTCGTATCTTTATTTTTCTCATCAAAAATCATTCAAACATAACAAATTTCATCGATGAACAGCTTATGTTTACATTTTTGTAATTATTTATCTTTTAACAGCAGGTTTGTAGAGGTTACAGCTGAAGAGTAAAATGGTATAAATTATTGTACTCTATGTGAAAACGAAAGTAGAACTCACACTTTCGGTTTTAAAAATAATCATCGATGTTAAACCTCATAATCGATTGTCGGAAATCGGTTGCCTTTTCGATTAGACATCGATTATAATCGATCATCGGGACAACACTAATACAATGTATATGTAAAAAAATACTGATACATGGTTTTTTTTTTTTTTTTTTTAAATATGTCATTTGCATGTGAAAAAACCTAAACACACAAACTTTTATGTACAGTAAAACCTCTCTAACTCAAACCGTTGGGGACCATGTTGATAGTTTGAGGAATATGGGGTATTTGAGTTATCAGAGGTTGGTCCTTGATTGTCAATATACAGGTGCCTATTGGTCACATACTAGGTCTACACTGTCTTAAATCAATGGCCAAATACATTTCTCTTTAATAGCTTTAATTTACGATGACAAAAACATGGATAGTTTAATGTACATGTATCTAGATATTTTTTTTGATTTCGTTCTTATTTTGCTGAGGAGAAATGTAAGCACATGCCATTCACAACGTCAGTTGTACACATGGTACGACACACTTGTAGTTAGGTCAGAAGAAGCGATCAAATATTTGTAAGAAAAGACAAAATACGACTGAGAATGAAGTTTAAAATTAAACATTAGACTTCGTTAAAAAAAACCGTCAATACAAAAAATTGAAACGACACAATTTTATCCTAAATCAGAAAACATTGATTATTTACTTACAGTTATCACGGCCTCCAGACCATTGTCTATATACAATGGGTCTTACACATGCTGGCGGGTCAGCAATATCCGCGTAGATGTATACCTTCTGCGGACCTTGTACATTGATCTCCATGTATGCGGATCCCTCACCCACTGTTAAGTGGATTGTTGTGATGTTCCTTGCATGCAAGTCAAAGAGGACGCATGGGCATGTCGTCGACCAGCATTCCACATCGATGTCATTGTGAGACGATGTCTCACGCTCATTGCAACAGTCTCCGTAATCTGTGCAGCGTGTTGATGCATGAGTTAAGCCTAAGCTTAGAATCACGAAACCAAACAGCATCCACCCCGCCATTATTTTCAGATCGCATTTGTGTGTGCTATTTCGGAGCTTCAGTTTCGTACAAAAAAATTACGTCGTGTATATATCATCCTTGTTATAGACTTTTATCAAAATCTTTTATAAAAAATAATATTGAAAATAAAAAAGAAAAAAGGGTATGTTGTTGAATGATATATATATATTTTTTCATTTAATGTTGAAAAATGTTACTTAGTCTTCTAACAGTTACCGCCCTTTCATTTGTGTGCACACGTGTACATCACATGATATGATGGTATATGTTTCGTGACCTGTATCAAAGTTCGCAATGACCTATAATAATTTTATAAGAGTTATATGTTAAGGATGTACTCCTCTGAGAAGTCAAAATTTTCTTGTATTAAACTTTTTTTCTCATATAAATTTTTGGAAAGAGGAGTTCATACCATGAAAGAAAATGGAAGAAAAAACATATGTCCGTGTGCTCGTTTTTGAGTTATTGTCACTCAAAGATACCTAAATGACAAAATAGTGGATTTTATTGGAATTTCGCCGTTTTGACCACATACACTAGAATTTAAAGCCATAATTTCCTAATGAGGAGTTTGATATGTATGGATGTTTGTAGAATTTATTTTCCAGTAGTCTTCATTAAAAATATATCAGTTAAGATTAATAAGAGTCATATTTTTTCTCAAAATAACAACATATGCTACCCCTACCCCTTAATTTTGAGCTCCAAAATGCACCATTTTCAGCCATTTTTGTCGAATTTAATACTTTATAGAAAAAGTTCTGGTATTAAACTTTTGTCAATAGTTTGCATATCAATAGGGAAATGGTTGTTCTTTCTAAATCAGGCAGAAAAATGGGGGGTCCGTGTGCTTACTGTTTTGCCCCATTTAAATATATGTTATTTTTCAATATTTTTGACTAAAAAATAAAAAGTGCTCAAATTACCATTAAATGTAAAAATAAAGTGACAAAAGTGTATCATTTCACACATTAATGTTCAATATTTTAATTAAAATGAACCCAGTGAAGATTTACAGCAAAAATTAACTCGATACAACTGAAAATGCTGACGCGGTGATGATTTAAGTAAAAACAATTTAAGTAAAAAATGGGAAAACGATGGCTCTTCTCAAAGCCAAAAAAGACACAATTTCAAAAATGGCCGCCAAATGGGCCATTTCTAAAAATCGCTGTGTAAAAAAATCTACTAAAAATAGAAATGTAATATTTTGACAAAATTTGCTACAGACCACATGCTACAGATATTGATGAATCGTATTTGAAAATCTCATAAACGTTTATGATCTATGTCGAAACGAGACTTTAACGGGACTGAAACCACAGAAGAATACATCCTTAATATTCATTTATTAATGTCTATCAATAAAACAAAATAAATAGTGAGAGGTTTTAAAAAATTTCCACTTCATATGATAAATCATTTTTTGTAACGTTTTACTCATACCTTATAGCATATTTTTAATATAGTTTACCTAAAAAACATTTCTGGTGATTTCTAACATTTTGGCAATTTATTTATAAATAGATGACCTAGAATAAGTAGCACACCATTCGCTTACAAAAGTTATTTTTAAGGTATAAAACCTGTTTTTTCACATTTTTTCTCAATCAAAAATATTTTTTGACCAATGAAATCTTGTGGCATTTGATGCCATATATATATATATATATATAGGGTGTTTTCCCCACCCTTTTATGCAGTCCACCTTAATTTTCTATATCAAGATGGATATAATTGACTTAACAGACACTTATGATGAGTTTGATAGCGATTCAAAGATGGATGTAATTGATTTAACGGACAGTTATGAGGAGTTTGATGATGGTTCAAAGTAAGTACACATGTATTTTAACTTAGCATTTAACAAAAACCATTACCAATTTTTTAAATAATATATATGTGTTGTTCATTATATATATATTTATTTATATCTTACTTCTCCTCCCCAGTGATCAGGTGATACCTAATGTTAAATTATCCCCTGAAGAGGAAGATTACATTGAGGAGCTGTTAAACATGAGGTAAGGTAAACTTCTCTGTATTTATTAAAATATGAACAACTTGCCGATCTAAACAATATTGGTATTTATAAATTCCATTTTTTTCTTTATTCAGTGATCAGGATATGACCCCATTGACAGCGGAGGAAGAAAGTAAGCTCATCGAACAGCTGCTGAACAGCAGGTATGTAAAATGGGTCAAATAACTGCTTAAGTTCACCATCGCAAGTTTTCTTTTTGTTTGCATGGGTTTCTTTTGTTTACATGTTTTTACTTATGTGCTTTTCATTTCCTTTTTCTTTTAGTCCATGCTCTCCTGATACACCTTGTGATGTCAGCATGAACACCAGCGTTGTTGATATAGGAACCCAAGTTAACATTCATAAAAAATGTGAACAGTGTGATGTGTACAAGGAGGACTTAAGAAGACAATATAAAACATTCTTACAGATCGAAATGGACGAAATAACAGAGACTATAAAATTCCTCAAGACCAAAAATAGATTGCTCCGGAGAGCATTAAAATGTGCCCACTAAAGTTTCTTGGATTTTCTACCTTTCTATATGGAATTCTATGTATTGTGGATTTACTTGTGTTTTAGATTGTGTGCTTTACTCTTCTTTCAAAGGTATATAAAAGATATTATTTCATCAATCTTCTTATTAGATTGTGTCCTTTTCAGGAATGATATATATATATATATATATATAGTCTCTTGTATGAAAATGTATGAATTTCACCAGTTTGTGTATCATCATTACATGACAGCTATATAAAATGTATATTAGATTCATATTGTCCAGTGTTGTATTTTTTCTTAAAAAGTTGTATTAGTATTGTGAAATAACATATGACGACATTGTGCTATAATTACAGCTTGTTGTGAACACATGTGATATAGTGAAAATACACGTTGTGTTGTGAAATACACGATGTGTTGTGAAATAACGGACACAGTTGATTGTTGAAATGTCTAAATAATTTTGAAAAACCTCTATTGTGAGATGTTGTAGGTATTGTGAAATACCATGTATCTTATTGTGGAATACCCTAGGTATACCGTTTCTTCGTATTGCACAATCAATATGAAATTATGCGTATGTATTTTACAACAAGTAGTAACATTTAATTGGGAAAAAGTATTGCGTTATGTCGTGAAATATTAACATGTTATTGGACAATTCTACCTACATTACATGATGGTTGTGCAATACCTGGTGGTGTAAAAACCTCACGTTGTGGAATGCCGACATTGCATCACCGTTGTGCAATACTTGACGTCACTTCATTACATCACTGTTGTGCAATCCCCGGAAATTGCGAAATACCTATGGAAATTGCGAAATACCTATATTGCGTCATTGTTGTGCAATCCATGACGTCACTTCCGGCAACAAAGGACATCATAAGCTGCTATTACCTCCCCTGCAACTGAAGCTGTAATGCGGCCAGACCTCTGGTGATGCCATGTCAAAGAACTTGACTGACTGAGTGTGATCTCTTCTATTTTCCTTGATTGATTTGCTGAAATCTTGACAGTACTAAAAGTTCTGTCACATAGAGATCTTCCTTTGATGCAGTTAGATACTGGTGGCTGTAAAACTCTCTCAGTGGCGGTGGAAGTGTCTTGTCTTGTGGCTTTGGTCCCAGTCCAATAAAATTTCCGGAAAACTCTTTTTAACCCAACCAAATTCTCTCCTAACGAACTCAATGACTGCAAGAAGGTATGTTGTTCTTCTTCAGTGGCAGGTGTTGGCATATTCTTCTTTTTTTCTTGATTATACGATTTTTAGCCTCTTGTTTATAGAACTGGATCTCTGAGATCGGTGCAGGCTTAACATTCTTTGTGAAGCACTGGTTCCACAAACAGGACTCATCTGTACAGGCAGACCTTGTATACCCAAAACGTACGGCAGCTTCCATCTTGAAAAGGAGGGCACCAATATGCGAGGAAGTCTCCCCAAGCCTATTTTTTTTAAATATGTCACGAGAGTGATTATAATGTGGATATTGGTTCTCTTCGTATAAAAACTGCTAAGACAACTATAAACAGTTGAAAGTTTATTTATACAAAAACGGAGACAGATAACACTGAAATAAAAAGAACAATACCTGACAATACATAGGGACACATAAATGTACCGGCTATAATATGATATATTTATACTGTAAAGTAATAAATATAATATACAGGTATTTATTTATTATATATCTATAGTAAATTCTATTATGATTTCATGGTTATTACATTTAGTTTACAATCACTTTACCCTATACATTACCTGAACCTAACGGACCACGTGCGATCCTTTGTTACACATATACATATTAAAAAGGTTTATGGACAATTTATTTAAATAAGTTTTAATTATATAAAGTATATTAATTATATTGCATAGTGAAGAATAAGTTAATTACTTTATTTCTAGTTATACATTAAATAAACATACCTTTCAGTACTGTGGCCGTAAAGCACACATGTACAGTCCAGTGCCTATTTCCACGTAATGTGCGGACACGCTTCCTCAAGGGTGGGCGTGCACGTGCAAGGTCATGCAGGGTCAATGTGACACACTCAGCCAATCCATTCACTCACCTCTCATACGTCATCATAACAACTTACACACACAGATTTACATGTACAGGACATTACATGACACAGGGACACGTAAATTCAGACAGACACAGGGACATGTAAATCATGTTTAGAAAAAAATCATGCATATGATACATGATTGATAAGATATACAGCAAAAATTATTTACAAGTATCAGAAGATAATCCTAAAGTGATGACATATGAATCTACATTTAAATCATGTGGAGTGTCACGTATAATTCATGTTTGTCAAGAGACATTTAAATCATATAATATCTATTTTAGTGTTTATACAGGTACAGATATAGGCATAAACACAATATCTTTATCATATACTGATCTATACATGTATATATTATTTTTTTTGAATTTTATCATTATCATTATTTTACTACATTTCTTGTATTTATACCCAAATGTCTGTCACAGCAAAATAGACATGATGATACAGGTATACAAGGTACTTGCATAAATAAACTTATGTTAACTCTGGGCCCAAGATCTGTCGTCATGGCCACCAGGCCTAAGGCCCTTTTCTCATTCTTTCCCCACCCCACCAGGTAAGGTGACACCTACTTGAGATGATTAGTCAGGCGTCACAGGTAGCTAGGTATATCTATTTTCCTTAACCCCATGGGTTCATTGTGACAGCCTCTGTTCCTGAATTAACTGTACTAATTATAGGTTAATACCACATGTTCTTAGCTCACCGAAAAAATTATATGTAAGTATATTTTTGAGTTTCTCTTATATACATGTAGACTGTGGTATTAATCTATAACTAGGGAGTAATATGTTAGTTGTAGATTCCTCCAATTTTTGGAGAACTGTTGATGAATAAACCATTCACGTACATTGTTTGTTTGATTAATTAACGTCCTATTAACAGCTATGGTCCATGTAAGGATGGCCTCCCTTGTATGCTGTCGGTTGCGTGTATGTTGTGCGAGGATAGCGGTGTTATTTGGAAGACTGCGGTATATTCATGCAGTGTCTTCTTGTATAGTGGAATACTGTTGCCTTTAGAGGATATACCAGTATAACTTGACCCCATATGGTTTTGTTTCAATAAAACAATGATAGGGACTAGATAACTATTCATACTAGACTATTCCAAAATCATGTTTCAAGGAAAATACCCCAGATCGTGAGCTTGAGCCTTTTTCCAACCTCTGTCTAATAAATTCTTCATGGTCCACGATGTGACATGTGTTAGGATTATTATAAAGATAATTAACGCGTGGTCACGTGAAATTTAGTAGTTTACATTACTGTAGTAGGTCCACCGTTCAGCAGGTTGTATCACTTTGCCAAAAAAAATAGATTCGAAAGGCCTACCATCTGTCGTATTTGATTCTAGGATTGACTAGTTTTATTACGTATGTAAAACAATCTGATTAAAATACAGATCCTTATTATCACTACGTTAGATAAGAGGATCTGAGAAAATCCCATTAGGGGTCATGTCCAGGTGTCACCTTATGTAAAATGGGCCAATCAAATTGCTGCTTGCAAAATTTTGACAGTGAATTTCAGGGGGACGAGAATAGTTTGAAAATCTATTCGAATTATTTTCGTGTACGTAGTCATCTCGCCCAAAGATCCTAATTAAGCTAATTGTCTTTATATATTTTGGGCGAAATGGCGTTGTCAATTGACCAGAGCAACGTGCAGAAAACATTCATTTGATCTGAATTACACTTGGTATAAAGGTCATCCGAACATGACCCTTAATCGGATTTTCTCAGATCCTCTATAGAGCGGAGTGGTTATAAGGATATGTATTTCAATCATGCTTGTTTTGCATCCGAGGGTAAATCTTCTTGGTAATCAAACGACATGACTCGGTGAAAGCATAGCCTGACTTTAATATATCGTGGATAAATGTGGAACTTGCGTAATATTGTCACAACTCTCCTATTTACCCCCAAACAAAGATGGCGGATATGTTGTGAAGAATTGTCACGTGAATGTGACATCATGCCGACATTGAGAATACCAAAGAAAATCTTTATCTTTGCAGCAGCATCGGCACATACATGGGAGGCCGTCCTTACATGACCATAGCTGTTAATAGGACGTTAATTTATCAAACAAACAAACAAACAAGCATCGCGGGAGAAAGTTTTGTTAACGGAGAAAATGATAATCTGCACAGAAAGTAGCAAATTGGTCACAGTCCTTTCAACCAACGTTTTAAGTTCCAGTAAAGGGTTCGGAAATAATAGACATAGACATTTACATAAAGAACGAAAAAAGAGAATTGACATCATTCTTCGATTTTAGACATTTACATAAAGAACAACAAAAGAGAATTGACATCATTCTTCGATTTTAGACATTTACATAAAGAACAACAAAAGAGAATTGACATCATTCTTCGATTTTAGACATTTACATAAAGAACGAAAAAAGAGAATTGATATCATTCTTCGATTTTAGACATTTACATAAAGAACAACAAAAGAGAATTGACATCATTCTTCGATTTTAGACATTTACATAAAGAACGAAAAAAGAGAATTGATATCATTCTTCGATTTTAGACATTTACATAAAGAACAACAAAAGAGAATTGACATCATTCTTTGATTTTGTTTTTGTTTATTTGATTAGTTTAACGTCCTATTCATTCATTCTTCACTCATTCTTAAATGAACCAGTAACAGCTACGTTACATTTCAAGCGGTATCGATTTTTAGAATGAATAATACAAAGATGTACGTCCCAAGTATAGGGAATGGGTTAAGTATTATCAAGGAATTCCCTACACATTTATAGAAACGTTAAACAACGTGGGAGTGGTCTGTCTTACAATTCTGGCGAATTCTTGATCACTATCGATCATAACGACGCTCGGGGGGAAAAGACGCTACCCAGTCATAAAGTACTTACTTAAATATACATTATGTAAAGTCCCATTATGTTTTCATAGTATATTTAATCGTAAAAAAAATACCAAATTTCGCCAAATGATACAGCGCTATATCCGATACGGTGTATTCGTCAATGGTGTCAAAATTGTATTTAGTTTCTGCAAAATATTTGAAATTCTGATGCCAAATGTTGGTTTAAGCTTTTCGTTTTGTGCGAATAAATCTTGTTTTTGTGGTTAAATACATGATGAAAGGGCAGGGTTTTTTTGATTTGCAGTTATACCAGAGCTTACTGTAGAAAAGTTCTCTAGTGATGCTCCTTCTAGCTTTCCACACAATGGAGACTCTTCATAGTGTTGTTTGAAAAGCTCTTAGTGCGAGACCAGATCCCCTTATTCAGGATAGGGTCCATGATAGTTAGATAAGAGCTGCGAGCTGAGTCCATAGACAAACGGAGCCTTAGTCAATTTTAGACGTATTCTATTCGAGAGTATATTAGGATACTGTTTTTGTGAAAATTGAGTGCGCCCTCCAAAAATTGCGAGTTTTTTAGGTGTTTTTTGGACAGCGCAATACTAAATCCATCCTATCTATAATCCTCTAGGACATTAAGCCAATCAAAACTCTTCATCTACAGTGTCGGAATGAAACAGTGTTACGCAAGCACTGGACACAGGAAAACAGAGCAGGATGTCCATTCGAGCCTGTTTTAAATCCACCATCTTACGGACATCCATGGTGGTGGCGAACTCCAAGATCTCCGCCTTCCGGAAACCGTTGGTAATGCAGGGGAAGTGTACAGCTTCCCAGGCCTTAGGTATCCATGTTGTTACTTCAGCAAAGTGTTGCTCTTCGCATTCTGCCCGTCTTCGTGAAGCTATGTTCTCCGGAACCCATCCAGTCTTCACATCTCTGCCTAATCCCGGTCTTGAATGTTCTGTTTGACTGCAATATATCCAGTGGCTGTAACATTTTCGTCATGCCTTGGGGATGATGGCTGGGATAGTGTTTTTTTTTCTTCATGTGGCTCTTCACCTCTTCAGTAATGTGGGCCCTCATCGAATCCATCACCAACATGGCCTTTTTGAGTGTAGAGGAATCCGCCGGTCTTTGTCTAAAAAATTTCGTCAACAATCTCTCCATCATCTCCTGATCCATCCAGCCTTCGGGATTGACCGCTACCACGACACCTTTCGGGAACTTTTCCTTTGGCATGGTTTTCCTCTTAAAAATTACCATGGGCAGATGCTGGTCCGGCCCATTGCCATATCGAAGCATAGCGGTACTTCGTCCATGTTGACGTTACAGTCAACGCTGATGTTGTGTTCGCCAATCTTTGTCCGAGTAAAATCTCGGAAAATTGACACCTTCTCTTCAAAGTCTGCAGGTAGCTGGGTGACTTATCTGTTTCATGAGGTATTCCATGCGCCCGTCGAGTTGTTCACATGTCAGCCGAGGAAGTGAGGAATGGGTGTAGATCTCTAGAATAAACTTAATTGAATATGTTATGTTTTAGAGAGTAACATCTAGGGGTGGGGACGACTGTGGTTCACACCCGTTGTCAGTAATAATGTGACCCAGTGGGGTGTGTTGCTGCTGGTGTCTTCGGCGGCATGCTTCAGTGATATAGCACTATAAAAAAGGGCAAGAGTTTCCACTATACAAGAAGGACACAACATGAATATACCAGCAGTCTCCCAAAAACACGCACCTCGCACAACATACACACAACACGCAGCATACATGGGAGGCCGTCCCTTAAATGACCATAGCTGTTAATAGGACGTTTAATTAATCAAACAAACAAACAAAAGCTTCTGTGCGCTATTACCACATGCTAAGGCTTTCCTTTTAGGATAATTTAAATTACTAAAAACCGTTCCTGTGCGTATGTAACTATATGATATGCCACCGGAAACCTCTGTTTGTAGCCGCACGGAGGCCTGAATTGAATGAAACATCCTTATACATAGAAATTGGATGCCTCAATTTCCGTTTATTGACACCTTTACAACTAAATTTACTGTTCCTTTGCGTTCATGATTTTATAAGTTGAAGAGCTTTACAATTTGGTCTGAGTAATATAATGACATGTTTTTCATACAGGGTGGCCTAGCTCCACATCAAAGTTGTTTTTATCAATATTACCTTGATAAGTTTGTTATCGATAATTTTCGCACATCTTTACCATGCAAATAAATATAGTCTTCGCATATAATGCTTGTAAAAGTGAAAATAGTAAATCAATATGTGTTTATTGCTTTCCTTTTGTGCCAAGGCATGAAACAAATTGATACAACTTCTACAAAATCAAAATTAAAAACCAAAAAGTGGGAGGGGTATTGTGTAACAATGATATGACGAATAAGAATACGTGTATTACATAATAATACAAAGATTTCTTATAATTGTAAGGGGTAGATATAACGTCAGTGGTAGTCACCACTGAAGTATTGGGGATTCAGGTAACTCAGTAGTAGCGTATTACGTCCAGTCAGCTTTGACCACTAAACCCTTTATATAATGAAAAGTTTCAAGGTCATCTGATCCAAAATGGCAGAGATACGGCCGTTTGAAAATGACGCTTTTTTGGCCTTGAGTTGAGCGTTCGCTTCTGTGAGGAAGGCTCTGGGTTCTGTCCCCTGGCCGAGACACACCAAAGTCTATAAAAGTGTTAGTTTCTTCTCCTGCTTAGCGCTAAGCATACAGGGAGTGGGACGACTGGTTCGCCCGTTGTCAGTATAATGTGACCGGGTGGGGTTTGTTGCTTGGTGTCTTCGGCGGCATGCTTCAGTGATATAGCACTATAATAAGGGCAGCAGTTCCAATATACAAGAAGACACAACATGAACATACCGCAGTCTCCCAAAACACGCACCTCGCACAACATACACGCACCACACCGCATACATGGGAGGCCGTCCTTACATGACCATAGCTGTTAATAGGACGTTCAATTCAATGACATTCCTGTTATATGCTATTTAATCCACAATTTCAGTATAGGAAGTAATTTACAAAAAGTCTACCCTCTGAAGACTGTGATTCATAACCAACCTGTATTTCAATAGTAACATCATTCTAGATTACCTGATGGTAGAGTTGCTGATGGTACATGCACAGTTGCTGAAGTGCCTGGGGTGGAATCCATCCTATTCATTTCAATATCCCCTACAATGTAAATGTATTACATGTAATAATTCATTTTACATGATCTTAATAATAGTGAAACTCTGTGAGAGTTACTTTTATAGAAATTGACAAAATATTACCTGTATATATATATGACACTTCTTTAATTTAGTTAATAATTGATCATGCAGTGAAAGAAACTTTCCACCATTCTCATCATCATCACCATTGGTGACTATAAATTAAAACAAAATTGTAAGTATTCTTCATCAATGATCTAAGGGAGATAATTCAATAAAAGACATTATAGCGAAAATATCGACACCAACTATACTAAAACTTACAAATCTCTGCATCATCACGTATCCTATAACGCTGTCCTAGTGTCCATCTCCGTTCGAGCCTTTTCACTAATCTGAAGCATCCGCACCCTGTAAATGGAATTTAAAATTTTATACTGAAGAAATAGCGAAGTAGTGGAAATGAAGTATTTATATAAAACAATGTATAGAAATATGTATACAAAGTATGGTTTTTGGCTTTATCCGTTCATTGAATAAAATTTCATACTCTATATATATATTTAACAATCTATACCAGTTAATGTTATTTATGTCATGGTTCAGTGTAATATTTATAAATACCTGTGAACAGTCCTAATAAAACTCCCAGCACTTTGAGTCCATTTACCAGCTTTTGATTGGACGGTGGCGACTCAGTGGAGGACGGTGGTGACTCACTAGAGAACAGTGGCGACTCACTGGAGGATGGCGACTCACTGGAGGACAGTGGCGACTCCGTGGAGGAATGCGACTCACTGGAAGACGGTGGCGACTCAGTGGAGGATGGTGACTCAGTGGATGGTTTGTTTGTTTGAGTTCATTTAGGGCCAAACTACAAGTCAGGCATTAATATCAGGATAAAAGATCAGGGTAAGAAAAGGCAAGTAAGGATTAAGCACAGATTGTAAACGTTTATTTGATAAAAAAGGTTTGCATGGGATAAAATAGTTTTAGCTAAAACACACGAGATAACAATGTTGATGAAACGATGAAATGTTGAGATGATATGATGAGAAAACGTTCATATTTTATCTAAAATACCGATTTCGTTGAGATAATTAAAAATACGATTATGTCTCACAACATTGAACAAAGTGTACATGTCGGAGACATCGTAGTACTTATCTCGTGTGTGCTTAAAATCAATACAGTGCACTAAAATATGCTCGACTGTGAGAGGAAAAGCAACATTGTTGTAGTTGCCGTTCTATAGTGTGCATGTTTTTTGATCTGTAACAGATCAAGAAATCATCCACAAATAGAGACCCTTCCGTAGATTGGCCAAGACATTTGGTTATGCTGTTAATTTTTAGTCCAAAAAGTGTGACGGACAAGATACCACCCTGAGGGACGCCCATCTCCTGTGTTTCTGTTTCTGAATAAGTTGAACCCGTTCGAACTTTGAAATGCCTGTCAGATATAAAATTTGATATAAACTTTGGCAAATTACCACGTATACCGATATCCTGGAGATCGTTCATGATTCCATATTGCCAAGTTGTGTCGTATGCCTTTTCAAGGTCAAAGAATACGGCCACAATATGTTCTTTCTTGGCAAATGCTTCTCGTATAAATGTTTCTAGTCTAACTAAGTGGTCTACCGTTCCCCTGCGGTTTCTAAGTCGCTTTGCAAAGGACTTAAAATATTGTTTGATTCCAGGAACCAAACTAATCTAGTATTTATCATACGTTCTAGAGTTTTACAAATACAACTCGTCAATGAAATAGGACGATAGTTATTGGCATCAGTAGCATCTTTCCCGGGCTTCGGAAGGGGTATAATAGTAGATTCCTTCCAAGACTCAGGAATTTTGCCAGAAGAATAGACTTGGTTAAATATAGTTAAAAGACAGTTTAGTGAAGCGTCTGGTAATTGTTTTAAAAACATATATGGAATTTCGTCTGGTCCAGCTGCCGAGTCCTTTGATTTCTCGAGGGACTCGAGCAGTTCTGGTAGCTCGAAAGGCCTATTGTAACTTTCAGTATTGGAGGATTTAAAATTTAGACGTCTCTTTTCCTTCTCTTTTTTAAATTTTTGGAATTTTTTGGAATGATTTTTGACCGATGAATGTTCAGGGAAATTTTTGGCAAAGGCGACGGCTATTTCGGATTTAGTAGAAAAGATTTTACATTTGTTTATGAGGTGGTAGGATGGTGTTGTTTTTCTTTCCCCACTAATATGCCAATCATTTCCCAAACTTTCTTCTAAGATGTATTGGAGTTAATTTTTGAAACGTACTATTTCCAAGTACTTTTCTTGTCGGACTTAATAGACCTTCGAGCTTTAGCTCTCCATATTTTAAAATTGTTATAGTTTGAGACGGTTGATGAAGCAAAGTACCGCCTCAGAGCTGCATTTCTATCAGATCTATTGATAAATGAATCATTTGACAGAAGGAACTTTGTAGGTTCTCCATGAAAGCTGGGTCCACGTCCCGAGACTGGGTGCACTGGTCTTCTGCGGATGGACATCACTTTTGGGGGTGTGATGTGCGTCCGTGTGATATCAATGTAGCTGAAGGCTTTCCCAGTAGCTCCAAATTTGAGATAACCTGTTTGCCGTGGGTTGCATTTCGTATCCGGGGGAAGAAGGTCCTGGTGGTTGAATAGGTTTTGCTCTTTTTTCTTCCTTTTCTTACTGCTACACACCACTTTGGCTTCAGACTCCGGTCAATCGTGAGTCTAATTTGAATAGTCAAGTTTATCTTGATCAGTTTTGCGGTTGTACTGTCGCAGGTTTGGTATTTAATATTACTCTTGTGAGAGTACCACCGCGAGCTTTTGATTATTTTAGTTCGGAATATCCTCCCGAGTATACTATCTTGTGTATCCCTGGCACTTTGACACTGGGTATCCGTGTCATTAATAGTGTCTCCGTGGTGGGTGGGGACACAGATAGTGAACAATACCAAACTCTACAGATGGCTTCTAATAATACACAAAAAGAACAAACAAACCCTGATAACAGTACCAATATAGACACAGCTTTTCCCAATTTTCTTCTGATAACATCTAAAGAATCTGAAAAAAGTTGCATCGCTATTACCTATTGTAATTAAAAACGTCATCCAAGGTTGCATTGGGACAGCAAAATCCGTCAAGTCCCTGAGATCGGGAGACCTTGTAGAAGTCTTCCGAAAGACACAATAGGAAAACTTTGAAGTTAAAAGATTTCTTCGGTGTTGGTGTACATGTTAGGGCACACCAATCCCTTAATTTCTGCAAGGGGGTAATCAGATGCCCTGCCTTGCAGAATGATACCGATGCCGATATCTTACATTTCTTCAAATCAGTAAATAACCCGGTCTCGGAGGTGAGACGGATACTGATAAAGCGTCAAACTGTCAAAACAAACACCTTTGTACTTACGTTCGCAGTGCCCAACCTCCCATCATCAGTAATGGTAGGGTACTTGCGCTGCAACATCACTCCATATATACCAAATCCTCTACGATGTATATGAACGTTTTCTCATCATATCATCGTATCAACTCAACATTTCATCGTTTCATCAACATTGTGCATGAGTTTTCTCATGTGTTTTAGCCAAAACTTTTTTATCCCTTTTTTATCAAATAAACGTTTACAATCTGTGTTTTAATCCTTACTTGCCTTTTCTTACCCATATCTTTTATCCTGATATTAATGCATGACTGGTAGTTTGGCCCTAAATGACCTTTCTTGTCGATGGGCCGTAAAACTCAAACAAACAAACCTCTACGATGTCGTAACTGCCAGAGATATGGTCATCATGAGGAACGATGCAGGCGCAAGGAGGTTTGTGAGCACTGTGAACGTGAGGGTCATAACGATCCTGACGATTGTGACATAGTGGGCAAACGTTGTGCCAATTGCAAGGGCACTCATGCAGCTTCGTCTCGCGATTGTCCTTCCTGGAAGAAAGAGAGGGAGATTGTTCGGGTGAAATATACCCGAAACATTCCCTTTTCTGAAGCCAGGAGGATAGTCGAGAGTACTGACCCTTCAGCATTGTCCTATGCATCTGTAACAAAACCCAAGCAACACAGCACCATAACCGTTAGCGATGCAACAGTACAGGCATACTTTGACAAACCAGCATTCGGACGACAGCGAGTTTGGCGACAGCACATCAACTATCGCCAAACAACCTACTTCAAGTAGTCCTGTCGGTCCGAAAAGCTATCCTCAGGGAGCACCATGACAAACACAATCATACAATGGAACATACGCGAATTTAAAGCGAACATAGAAGAACTGAAATGCTGAAAGACACCATCAATCTCAGACAATTTACATTATACACCAATACTCCAACAACAGGCGGTCGGGCATCAGGTGGTGTGGCGGTGCATAAAAACGTCCCCCACAGACACATCGAGCTAAATACCACCCTACAAGCTGTTGCTGTAAGTGCAACTCTTCACAGAAAAATAACAATCTGTTCTATATTTACCTCCAAATAATCCATTTAGTTGTGATGAACTAAGTAACCTCGTATCGCAACTACCATTGCCATATCGTCATGGGTGACTTTAAACGGTCATAATATGCGGATTGGGCTCAGTTTAAAACATTATGCGCCGAGGAGCTCATCGCGGATAATTTTTTGAACCTCGATGAAACCATTAAAATTTTCACAGAAGCGCTCACTTCTATCGCTACAAAAACCATACCAAAATCCGTGCCAAAACCTACAAAGTTCCTTCATCTGGGGTGTGTGACTCTGACGTGTCAATCACTCTATAAACGATACCCCACGACTCGGTATGAGTAAAACAACTTTCGTCAGCAAAGAAGGCGGTACAAAACTTCGACATGTTCGTCAACCTTAAATTTGAAATTTCATTAGTTTACTCTTTTTTTCCTTTACCTAAACAGACTATATAAAAAGCGCGCCAACGTCGTTAACCGTCACTCAGATTTTGGCGCAAAAATGGCTTACCCTTATACAGAGATTAACGTGCAGGAGATAGAGAGATCCGGAAAAAAAAGAACTAACTCTCTGCGCGAAGATTAGTTCTAACGTCAGCGTTTCCTTGAATAAATTTCACGGAACTGTCTACCTCAGATAACCAAGAGGGAAAAGAAATATTACTTACCCTTGACAATACAAGAATACCAGGATCTTACAGATTTCAAGAAAAGCCTAGAAGACAACCTGTATCGTCTAGAAGTAAGTATCATCTAGAAGTAAGAACTATACCATTATTTCATATTTTTTTTCTACTATGTGATGCCATTCTTCAATATTTATTGACATTTTTGTACCACACAAATTAATATGTAAAACCTTTATAAAGACAGTTGTTAATAAACATATATTTCCTCACAGAATGAAGAGACAATAGATCAGCAAGGGAGGAACAGTGATGCAAAACAGGATGTGAGACACGTGAGTTGACTACCAATTTCGAACACCTGTTAATATTTGATTTAATACGATGGTAGTGTTCTTACTCGCATTTATTTCCTACCACAGGTTATCGACAGGAGAATCCATCCATATAGGAAAACTCCCTCAGCAGCAGCTGGAGGGGAGGGGAGCGACATTCACTAGTGACGAATTCGACCAATATCTATCCACATTAAAATAAACGAAGTTGGACTATGTTCTGGGGGAAGTAACTCGATCAGCGTGATTAAGAAACTGCTCTCTGAACATTATTCGGCTAATCTTAACTGTAGGTACAGTTTTAAACCTTTTTCAATTATGTTTGTTTGTTTGAGTTTTACGGCCCATCGACAACTAAGGTCATTTAGGGCCAAACTACAAGTCATGCATTAATATCAGGATAAAAGATATGGGTAAGAACAGGCAAGTAAGGACTAAAAACACAGATTGTAAACGTTTATTTGATAAAAAAAATTTGCATGGGATGAAATAATTTTGGCTAAAACACATGAGAAAACAAAGTTGATGAAACGATGAAATGTTGGAGTTGTATACGAGTTATGCTGAGAAAACCGTTCATCAATTTATGTTTTAAAATACCTCGCCGATTGTCTTTAGTAGATAATTAACAAATCGATTATGTCTACTGGCATGAAAATACAAGAGTGCTCATGTCGGAGGACATAGTTGTACTTCTCTCGTATATGCTATACAAATCCAATTACAGGGTGCACTAAGAATATGTTCACGGTGAGAGGAGAATCACATTGCAGTGGCAATGTGGGAGGATCCTCCCCTCTCAAAATTTGCCTGCAGGTAGGGCGTTAGCGAATTGGACCTGCTTGCCCCGTATGTGCGCATGGATCGTAAAAGGCGACTAAAAATTTAGGGATCTTATCATTTCTTCCTCCCTAAATTACTTTGTTCTTCCTAGAAGTCTCCCTTGGACACCACTTCACTTTTGGCCTATTGGTTGAGCGCTCGCCCCTGTGAAGAAGGGCTCTGGGTTCTGTCCCCTGGCCGAGGACACACCAAAGTCTATAACAGTGGTAGTTTCTGCTCCTGCTTAGCGCTCAGCATAACGGGAGTGGGACGACTTGTTTGCCCGTTGTCAGTATAATGTGACCGGGTGGGGTGTGTTGCTTGGTGTCTTCGGCGGCATGCTTCAGTGATATAGCACTATAAAAAGGCAACAGTTCCACTATACAAGAAGACACAACACGAATATATCGCAGTCTCCCAAAACACGCACCTCACACGCGCATACATGGGAGGCCGTCCTTACATGACCATAGCTGTTAATAGGACGTTAATTGGTCAAAACAAACAAAACAAACCCTTCTCACTAGATAAGAATGTGTAAAATATGTGTGTCCAGTTCGGAGCGAGACGAGTAACAAACTTCCTCTGTTCTCTGTGCGGTTATCTCTCGATTTGGACAGTTTAGGATATTTCTGTGTGTAGGTTGCATTGTTTAAACCGTTTATTGTGTTGTTGTCGGTAGATCCACCTTTGTTGCCGATGTGTGTTTTGATGGCTGAGACTGGATGTGAGAGGTTCTGATGTCGGTGTTATGGTAGTTTTCAAATCTGTTTGTGCCTAGGCGAAGTAAGCAGTGCTAAGCCGTGTTTTTCAGGCCTGTTCATTCCCCTTTATACTCCACATGAATGGGAAGCCAGAGTGTTAGAAGTAATATTGAGTTTTAGAGTTGATAATCTGAATGTGTAGGATTAAAAAGATGTGGAATTAGTGGAATTCCTAGGCATCTTGATTCCAAAAGCCTGTTCAAGAAGCCGAATGAGAGCCTGGAAACAGATTATTGCCTTTTCAATGCGGTGTTCTTCGATGTGGTCAAGAGCCAGACGCTGATGTAGCACAAGATTCCGCAGAGAGAAAATGGAGGCACCATCTGGAAGTCGGATAGAGGAACAGTGATTAGATGTACAGCATGCTGCCGCAACTTTATCATCCATCTTTTGATCGTCAGTGTAGAGTCTTAAGACATGATCAGGGAAAAGTCCTGATGCACTCCCGAAATGGAGGAGTTATGTTCTTCGGAGGCGTAATGCACTGGACTTTTTTTTTTTTTTTTAAACCGGATTGTTCATATTTTGTCTTCTGTAACTTAATGAGTCTATCATTTTTTATTTTTTTTTCCTGCACAGTTATGGAGATTGCATCGTCTAGAGATTGGGTTTTAACACCTGTTGGAGGAGAGAGATAAAGCTTTTTGTATAAGCGAGTTATTTATGTCTATTAATATAGAAGTATAATTGCTTTGTAGTTCATATTTGAACTTTTGATCTCGTGTTTTGTTCTTTTACTTTCTTAATAGGGGAGGATCCTCCCACATGCCATTTACTGTGATTCTCCTCTCACAGTGGAGCATATTTTAGTGCACTGTATTGATTTTAAGCATATACTCCGACATGTGCACTTTGTTTCATGCCGTGAGACATAATCGTATTTTTAATTATCTCAAAGAGATCGATATTTTAAACAAAATATGAACGTTTTCTCATCATATCGACGTATCAACTCAACATTTCATCGTTTCATCAACTTTGTGCATGAGTTTTCTCATGTGTTTTAGCCAAAATTATTTCATCCCATGCAAATTTTTTTTATCAAAAAACGTTTACAATCTGTGTTTTAGTCCTTACTTGCCTTTTCTTACCCATATCTTTTATCCTGATATTAATGCATGACTTGTAGTTTGGCCCTAAATGACCTTAGTTGTCGATGGGCCGTAAAACAAACAAACAAACATAATTGAAAAAGATTTAAAACTGTACCTACAGTTAAGATTAGACGAATAATATTCAGACAGCAGTTTCTTAATCACGCTGATCGAGTTACTTCCCCTAGAACATAGTCCAACTTCGTTTATTTTAATGTGGATAGATATTGGTCGAATTCGTCTATTAATTCCCTCTTCCCCAGCTGCTGCTGAGGGAGTTTTCCTATATGGATGGATTCTCCTGTCGATAACCTGTGGTAGGAAATAAATGCGAGTAAGAACACTACCATTGTATTAAATCAAATATTAACAGGTGTTCGAAATTGGTAGTCAACTCACGTGTCTCACATCCTGTTTTGCATCACTGTTCCTCCCTTGCTGATTTATTGTCTCTATATAGGTTTATAAAGGTTTTACATATTAATTTGTGGTACAAAAATGTCAATAAATATTGAAGAATGGCATCACGTAGTAGAAAAAAACAACCCAAAATGAAATAATGGTATAGTTCTTACTTCTAGATGATACTTACTTCTAGACGATACAGTTGTCTTCTAGGCTTTTCTTGAAATCTGTAAGATCCTGGTATTCTTGTATTGTCAAGGGTAAGTAATATTTCTTTTCCCTCTTGGTTATATGTAGGTAGACAGTTCCGTGAAATTTATTCAAGGAAACGCTGACGTTAGAACTAATCTTCGCGCAGAGAGTTAGTTCTTTTTTTCCGGATCTCTCTATCTCCTGCACGTTAATTTCTGTATAAGGGTAAGCCATTTTTGCGCCAAAATCTGAGTGACGGTTAACGACGTTGGCGCGCTTTTTATATAGTCTGTTTAGGTAAAGGAAAAAAGTGGAGTAAACTAATGAAATTTCAAATTTAAGGTTGACGAACATGTCGAAGTTTTGTACCGCCTTCTATTTTTAGGTCATCTGACCCGAAGGGTCAGGATGACCTATAGTCATCATGTTTCGTCCGTCGTCGTGCGCCGTCCGCCGTGCGCCGTGCGCCGTGCGCCGTCCGCCGTGCGTTAACTTTTCACATTTTGAACTTCTTCTCAAGTTTGACCAGTGGGATTGAGCTGAAACTTACCTGAAATGATCCTGAGATGGTCCCGACAAAGTGTTGTTATTTTTCGGGTCGATCCGAAATCCAAGATGGCCGCCACAGCCGCCATCTTGAAAACACATTTTGAACTTCTTCTCAAGTTCTACCGGTGCGATTTGGCTGAAACTTGCATGAAATGATCCTGACATGGTCCCGACAAAGTGTTGTTATTTTTCGGGTCGATCCGAAATCCAAGATGGCCGCCACAGCCGCCATCTTGAAAACACATTTTAAACTTCTTCTCAAGTTCTACCGGTGCTATTTGGCTGAAACTTGCATGAAATGATCCTGACATGGTCCCGACAAAGTGTTGTTATTTTTCGGGTCGATCCGAAATCCAAGATGGCCGCCACAGGCGCCATCTTGAAAACACATTTTGAACTTCTTCTCAAGTTCTACCGGTGCGATTTGGCTGAAACTTGCATGAAATGATCCTGACATGGTCCCGACAAAGTGCTGTTATTTTTCGGGTTTATCTGAAATCCAAGATGGCCGCCACAGCCGCCATCTTGAAAATACATTTTGAATTTCTTTTCAAGTTCTACCTGTGCGATTTCGCTGAAACTTGCATGAAATGATCCTGACATGGTCCCGACAAAGTGTTGTTATTATTCGGGTCGATCCGAAATCCAAGATGGCCGCCACAGGCGCCATCTTGAAAAACACATTTTGAACTTTCTCAAGTTCTACCAGTGCGATTTCGCTGAAACTTGCATGAAATGATCCCGACATGGTCCCGACAAAGTCTTTGTTATTTTTTGGGTCGATCCGAAATCCAAGATGGCCGCCACAGCCGCCATCTTGAAAACACATTTTTGAACTTCTTCTCAAGTTCTACCAGTGCGATTTGGCTGAAACTTGCATGAAATGATCCTGACATGGTCCCGACAAAGTGTTGTTATTATTCGGGTCGATCCGAAATCCAAGATGGCCGCCACAGGCGCCATCTTGAAAACACATTTTGAACTTTCTCAAGTTCTACCAGTGCGATTTCGCTGAAACTTGCATGAAATGATCCTGACATGGTCCCGACAAAGTCTTGTTATTTTTTGGGTCGATCCGAAATCCAAGATGGCCGCCACAGCCGCCATCTTGAAAACACATTTTGAACTTCTTCTCAAGTTCTACCAGTGCGATTTGGCTGAAACTTGCATGAAATGATCCTGACATGGTCCCGACAAAGTGTTGTTATTTTTCGGGTCGATCTGAAATCCAAGATGGCCGCCACAGTCTCCATCTTGAAAACACATTTTGAACTTCTTCTCAAGTTCTACCGGTGCAATTTCGCTGAAACTTGCATGAAATGATCCTGACATGGTCCAGACAAAGTGTTGTTATTTTTCGGGTCAATCCGAAATCCAAGATGGCCGTCACAGCCGCCATCTTGAAAACACATTTTGAACTTATTCTCAAGTTCTACCGAAGGGATTTGGCTGAAACTTGCATGAAATGATCCTGACATGGTCCAGACAAAGTATTGTTACATCTCTGGTTGATCCCAAATCGAAGATGACAACCATGACACTATGTATAATTAAGTTCCTATATTTAAAGGCCCTTGGGCCTCTTGTTTGAAATAAAATTTGTTGAAAGAAATTGAAAATGATCCTGACATGATCCTGACAAAGTGACACCATATATAATTAATTTTACTATTGTCAAGGTAGTCAGATGACCGTTAAGGCCCTTTGGGCCTCTTGTTTGCTGACGAAAGTTGTTTTACTCATACCGAGTCGTGGGGTATCGGTTATAGAGTGATTGACACGTCAGAGTCACACCCCCCAGATGAAGGAACTTTGTAGGTTTTGGCACGGATTTTGGTATGGTTTTTAGCTCACCTGGCCCGAAGGGCCGGTGAGCTTATGTCATGGCGCGGCGTCCGTCGTCCGTCCGTCCGTCCGTCTGTCCGTCAACATTTCCTTTAAATCGCTACTAGTCATAGAGTTCTGCATGGATTGTAACCAAATTTGGCCACAAACATCCTTGGGGGAGGGGGAACAGAACTTGTATAAATTTTGGCTCTGACCCCCCGGGGGCAGGAGGGGCGGGGCCCAATAGGGGAAATAGAGGTAAATCCTTTAAATCGCTACTAGTCATAGAGTTCTACATGGATTGTAACTAAATTTTGCCACAAACATCCTTGGGGGAAGGGGAACAGAACTTGTATAAATTTTGGCTCTGACCCCCCGGGGACAGGAGGGGCAGGGCCCAATAGGGGAAATAGAGGTAAATTCTTTAAATCGCTACTAGTCATAGAGTTCTACATGGATTGTAACTAAATTTTGCCACAAACATCCTTGGGGGAAGGGGAACAGAATTTGTAAAAATATTTGCTCTGACACCCCGGGGGCAGGAGGGGCGGGGCCCAATAGGGGAAATATAGGTAAATCCTTTAAATCGCTACTTGTCATAGAGTTCTGAATGGAATGTAACCAAATTTGGCCACAAACATCCTTTGGGGAAGGGGAACAGAACTTGTATAAATTTTGGCTCTGACCCCCCGGGGGCAGGAGGGGCGGGGCCCAATAGGGGAAATAGAGGTAAATCCTTTAAATCGCTACTTGTCATAGAGTTCTGAATGGAATGTAACTAAATTTTGCCACAAACATTCTTTGGGGAAGGGGAACAGAACTTGTATAAATTTTGGCTCTGACCCCCCGGGGGCAGGAGGGGCGGGGCCCAATAGGGGAAATAGAGGTCAATCCTTTAAATCGCTACTAGTCATAGAGTTCTACATGGATTGTAACTAAATTTTGCCACAAACATCCTTGGGGGAAGGGGAACAGAACTTGTATAAATTTTGGCTCTGACCCCCCGGGGGCAGGAGGGGCGGGGCCCAATAGGGGAAATAGAGGTAAATCCTTTAAATCGCTACTTGTCATAGAGTTCTACATGGATTGTAACCAAATTTGGCCACAAACATCCTTGGGGGAAGGGGAACAGAACTTGTATAAATTTTGGCTCTGGCCCCCTGGGGACTGGAGGTGTGGGGCCCAATAGGGGAAATAGAGGTAAATCCTTTAATTCGCTACTAGTCATAGAGTTCTGCATGGAATGTAACCAAATTTGGCCAGAAATATCCTTGGGAGAATAAGAACTGAGTTTGTATAAATTTTGGCTCTGGTCCCCGGGGCAGGAGAAAAATAAATTGCTACTTAATTGTCTTAGAGTTTTGTATGGATTGTAACTAAATTTGGCCACAAACATCCTTGGGGGTAGGAGAACAGAACTTGTATAAATTTTGTCTCTGACCCTCAGGGGGCAGGAGGGGCGGGGCCCAATAGGGAAAATAGAGGTAAACTCTATCAATCGCTACTTGTCCTAGAGTTCTGCATGGATTGTAACCAAATTTGGCCACAAACATCCTTGGGGGAAGAGGAACAGAACTTGTATAAATTTTGGCTCTGATCCCCTGGGGGTAGGAGAGGTGGGGCCCAATAGGGGAAATAGAGGTAAATCCTTTAAATCGCTACTTCTCATAGAGTTCTGCATGGATTGTAACCAAATTTGGCCAGAAACATCCTTTGTGGAAGGGGAACAGAAATTGTATAAATTTTGGCTCTGACCCCCAGGGGGCAGGAGGGGTGGGGCCCAATAGGGGATTTAGAGGTTAATATTAAAATTCCTTCAGAAAAGAAACAATGAACCTGTATTCAGAAAATTATTTGGCATTACAAACCAGGTGAGCGATACAGGCCCTCTGGGCCTCTTGTTGTAGCGATAGAAGTGAGCGCTTCTGTGAAAATTTTAATGGTTTCATCGAGGTTCAAAAAATTATCCGCGATGAGCTCCTCGGCGTGTTTTAAACTGAGCCCAATCCGCCTATGTAAATTCCAACGAGGAACCGGCTCCTCAAGTTTTGGTGACCCTATGTTTTTTTAATATAATTGGAAAGTGATCGCTTCCACAAAGATCATCGTTGACCCTCCAATCATAATCCAGAAGAATTGATGGATGGCATAACGATAGATCAATGTGGGTATGCGAGCCAGAGGCAGGGTGTAAATATGTTGGGGCATTGGTTTTATAAAGACATAAGCTGTTTTTATCAATAAACTCTTCGATACGTCTACCTTTATCATCAGTACCTGGGGAGCCCCAGAGGTTATTATGACCGTTAAAGTCACCCATGACAATATGGCAATGGTAGTTGCGATACGAGGTTACTTAGTTCATCACAACTAAATGGATTATTCGGAGGTAAATATAGAACAGATTGTTATTTTTCTGTGAAGAGTTGCACTTACAGCAACAGCATGTAGGGTGGTATTTAGCTGGATGTGTCTGTGGGGACGTTTTTATGCACCGCCACCGCCACACCACCTGATGCCCGACCGCCTGTTGTTGGAGTATTGGTGTATAATGTAAATTGTCTGAGATTGATGGTGTCTTTCAGCATTTCAGTTCTTCTATGTTCGCTTTAAATTCGCGTATGTTCCATTGTATGATTGTGTTTGTCATGGTGCTCCCTGAGGATAGCTTTTCGGACCGACAGGACTACTTGAAGTAGGTTGTTTGGCGATAGTTGATGTGCTGTCGCCAAACTCGCTGTCGTCCGAATGCTGGTTTGTCAAAGTATGCCTGTACTGTTGCATCGCTAACGGTTATGGTGCTGTGTTGCTTGGGTTTTGTTACAGATGCATAGGACAATGCTGAAGGGTCAGTACTCTCGACTATCCTCCTGGCTTCAGAAAAGGGAATGTTTCGGGTATATTTCACCCGAACAATCTCCCTCTCTTTCTTCCAGGAAGGACAATCGCGAGACGAAGCTGCATGAGTGCCCTTGCAATTGGCACAACGTTTGCCCACTATGTCACAATCGTCAGGATCGTTATGACCCTCACGTTCACAGTGCTCACAAACCTCCTTGCGCCTGCATCGTTCCTCATGATGACCATATCTCTGGCAGTTACGACATCGTAGAGGTTTGTTTGTTTGAGTTTTACGGCCCATCGACAAGAAAGGTCATTTAGGGCCAAACTACCAGTCATGCATTAATATCAGGATAAAAGATATGGGTAAGAAAAGGCAAGTAAGGATTAAAACACAGATTGTAAACGTTTATTTGATAAAAAAGGGATAAAAAAGTTTTGGCTAAAACACATGAGAAAACTCATGCACAATGTTGATGAAACGATGAAAATGTTGAGTTGATACGATGATATGATGAGAAAACGTTCATATACATCGTAGAGGATTTGGTATATATGGAGTGATGTTGCAGCGCAAGTACCCTACCATTACTGATGATGGGAGGTTGGGCACTGCGAACGTAAGTACAAAGGTGTTTGTTTTGACAGTTTGACGCTTTATCAGTATCCGTCTCACCTCCGAGACCGGGTTATTTACTGATTTGAAGAAATGTAAGATATCGGCATCGGTATCATTCTGCAAGGCAGGGCATCTGATTACCCCCTTGCAGAAATTAAGGGATTGGTGTGCCCTAACATGTACACCAACACCGAAGAAATCTTTTAACTTCAAAGTTTTCCTATTGTGTCTTTCGGAAGACTTCTACAAGGTCTCCCGATCTCAGGGACTTGACGGATTTTGCTGTCCCAATGCAACCTTGGATGACGTTTTTAATTACAATAGGTAATAGCGATGCAACTTTTTTCAGATTCTTTAGATGTTATCAGAAGAAAATTGGGAAAAGCTGTGTCTATATTGGTACTGTTATCAGGGTTTGTTTGTTCTTTTTGTGTATTATTAGAAGCCATCTGTAGAGTTTGGTATTGTTCACTATCTGTGTCCCCACCCACCACGGAGACACTATTAATGACACGGATACCCAGTGTCAAAGTGCCAGGGATACACAAGATAGTATACTCGGGAGGATATTCCGAACTAAAATAATCAAAAGCTCGCGGTGGTACTCTCACAAGAGTAATATTAAATACCAAACCTGCGACAGTACAACCGCAAAACTGATCAAGATAAACTTGACTATTCAAATTAGACTCACGATTGACCGGAGTCTGAAGCCAAAGTGGTGTGTAGCAGTAAGAAAAGGAAGAAAAAAGAGCAAAACCTATTCAACCACCAGGACCTTCTTCCCCCGGATACGAAATGCAACCCACGGCAAACAGGTTATCTCAAATTTGGAGCTACTGGGAAAGCCTTCAGCTACATTGATATCACACGGACGCACATCACACCCCCAAAAGTGATGTCCATCCGCAGAAGACCAGTGCACCCAGTCTCGGGACGTGGACCCAGCTTTCATGGAGAACCTACAAAGTTCCTTCTGTCAAATGATTCATTTATCAATAGATCTGATAGAAATGCAGCTCTGAGGCGGTACTTTGCTTCATCAACCGTCTCAAACTATAACAATTTTAAAATATGGAGAGCTAAAGCTCGAAGGTCTATTAAGTCCGACAAGAAAAGTACTTGGAAATAGTACGTTTCAAAAATTAACTCCAATACATCTTAGAAGAAAGTTTGGGAAATGATTGGCATATTAGTGGGGAAAGAAAAACAACAACACATCCTACCACCTCATAAACAAATGTAAAATCTTTTCTACTAAATCCGAAATAGCCGTCGCCTTTGCCAAAAATTTCCCTGAACATTCATCGGTCAAAAATCATTCAAAAAAATTCCAAAAATTTAAAAAAAGAGAAGGAAAAGAGACGTCTAAATTTTAAATCCTCCAATACTGAAAGTTACAATAGGCCTTTCGAGCTACCAGAACTGCTGAGAAATCAAAGGACTCGGCAGCTGGACCAGACGAAATTCCATAGTTTTTAAAATAATTACCAGACGCTTCACTAAACTGTCTTTTAACTATATTTAACCAAGTCTATTCTTCTGGCAAAATTCCTGAGTCTTGGAAGGAATCTACTATTATACCCCTTCCGAAGCCCGGGAAAGATGCTACTGATGCCAATAACTATCGTCCTATTTCATTGACGAGTTGTATTTGTAAAACTCTAGAACGTATGATAAATACCAGATTAGTTTGGTTCCTGGAATCAATTCCAAAAATTTAAAAAAGAGAAGGAAAAGAGACGTCTAAATTTTAAATCCTCCAATACTGAAAGTTACAATAGGCCTTTCGAGCTACCAGAACTGCTGAGAAATCAAAGGACTCGGCAGCTGGACCAGACCGCCAAACCGCAGGGGAACGGTAGACCACTTAGTTAGACTAGAAACATTTATACGAGAAGCATTTGCCAAGAAAGAACATCTTGTGGCCGTATTCTTTGACCTTGAAAAGGCATACGACACAACTTGGCAATATGGAATCATGAACGATCTCCAGGATATCGGTATACGTGGTAATTTGCCAAAGTTTATATCAAATTTTATATCTGACAGGCATTTCAAAGTTCGAACGGGTTCAACTTATTCAGAAACAGAAACACAGGAGATGGGCGTCCCTCAGGGTGGTATCTTGTCCGTCACACTTTTTGGACTAAAAATTAACAGCATAACCAAATGTCTTGGCCAATCTACGGAAGGGTCTCTATTTGTGGATGATTTCTTGATCTGTTACAGATCAAAAAACATGCACACTATAGAACGGCAACTACAACAATGTTTAGGCAAATTACAAAATTGGGCTGACGAAAATGGCTTTAGATTTTCAAGATCAAAAACTGTCTGTATGCACTTCTGTCAAAAACGAAAACCACACAATGATCCTGACCTCACACTCAATGGAATTAAAATTCCAGTAGTTGAACAAACTAAATTTCATGGACTAATATTTGATTCGAAACTGTCCTTTGTTCCACATATCAAACATCTGAAGGATAAGTGCTCGAAGGCGCTGAACATTCTACGAGTTCCTTTCCCATTCTGATTGGGGTGCGTACCGTGAAATGCTTCTACGTATCTATCGGGCACTTATTAGATCAAAACTTAACTACGGCTCTATTGTCTATGGATCGGCTCGCAGCTCCTATCTACAGATGCTTGACCCTATACAGAATCAGGGACTGCGTCTCGCACTTGGGAGCTTTTCGAACAACACCTGTGAAGAGTCTCCATGTGGAAGCTAATGAGCCATCTCTAGACGATCGACGAAAGAAATTATCCTTACAGTATGCTGCTCAACTGAAATCCAACCCCAAAAATCCTGCATTTAACCTTGTATTCAATCCACAACACCAAGAAATATTTATACAAAATCAAAAGCTCATACCAACATTTGGCATCAGAATTTCAAAATTTTTGCTGGAACTTAATATAACTTTCGACACCATTGACGAGTACACCGTATCGGATGTACCACCATGGCTCATTCAAACACCTGATATCAATTTATCTCTACATGAGAGGGCAAAATCCAGTGCATTACCCGAAGAACACAAATCCTCCTTTCGGGAGTGCATTAGGGCTTTCCCTGACCATGTTCAGATCTACACTGACGGATCAAAAGATGGTGATAAAGTTGCGGCAGCATGCTGTACATCTAATCACTGCTCCTCTATCCGACTCCCGGATATTGCCTCCATTTTCTCTGCGGAAGCATGCGCTATCGGTCTGGCGCTTGACCATATCGAAGAACACAGCATTGAAAAGGCAATCATCTGTTCAGACTCTCTTTCGGTTCTTCAGGCTTTGAAATCAAGAAGCCCTAGAAATACTCTAATCCAAAATCTTTTAATCCGAACATTTCGATTATCTTCTAAAACTCAAATTACTTATCTCTGGATTCCCAGTCATATGGGTATAAAGGGGAATGAACAGGCTGATGAAGCAGCTAAGACTGCTCTTCGCCTAGCACAAACAGATTTGAAACTACCATACACCGACATCAAACCTTCAATTCAGTCAGCCATCAAACACCATTGGCAACAAAGGTGGTCTACCGAAACAAACAATAAACTGTTTAAAATTCAACCTACACTTAATCCTAAACTGTCCAGTCGGAGAGACCGCAGAGAGGAAGTTGTACTCTCTCGGCTCCGAACTGGACACACATATTTTACACATTCCTATCTATTGAGAGGGGAGGATCCTCCTACATGCCATGCATGTGATTCTCCTCTCACAGTGGAGCATATTTTATTGCATTGTATTGATTTTAAACACATACGAGATAAATACTACGATGTCTCCGACATGTACACTTTGTTTCATGCCGTGAGACATAATCGTATTTTTAATTATCTCAAAGAGATCGGTATTTTAAGCAAAATATGAACGTTTTCTCATCATACATCGTATCAACTCAACATTTCATCGTTTCATCAACATTGTGCATGAGTTTTCTCATGTGTTTTAGCCAAAATTTATTTTATCCCATGCAAACCTTCTTTTTTTATCAAATTAACGTTTACAATCTGTGTTTTAGTCCTTACTTGCTTTTTCTTACCCTGAACTTTTATCCTGATATTAATGCATGACTTGTAGTTTGGCCCTAAATGACCTTAGTTGTCGATGGGCCGTAAAACTCAAACAAACAAACAAATAAATCATGAAATCGGTATACGTGGTAATTTGCCAAAGTTTATTTCAAATTTTATATCCGACAGGCATTTCAAAGTTCGAAAGGGTTCAACTTATTCAGAAACACAAAAACAGGAGATGGGTGTCCCTCAGGGTGGTATCCTGTCTGTCACACTTTTTGATTTAAAAATTAACAGCATAACCAAATGTCTTGGTCAATCTACAGAAGGTTCTCTAATTGTGGATGATTTCTTGATTTGCTACAGATCAAGGAATATGCACACTTTAGAACGACAACTACAACAATGTTTAGGCAAATTACAAAATTGGGCTGATGAAAATGGCTTTAGATTTTCAAGATCAAAAACTGGCTGTATGCATTTCTGTCAAAAACAAAAACCACACAGCGATCCAGACCTCACACTCAATGGAATTAAAATTTCAGTAGTTGAACAAACTAAATTTCTTGGATTAATATTTTATTCGAAACTGTCCTTTGTTCCACACATAAAACATCTGAAGGATAAGTGCTCGAAGACGCTGAACATTCTACGTGTTCTGTCCCATTCTGATTGGGGTGCAGACCGTGAAATGCTTCTGCGTATCTACCGTGCACTTATTAGATCAAAACTTGACTACGGCTCGGTTGTCTATGGATCGGCTCGCAGCTCCTATCTACAGATGCTTGACCCTATCCAGAATCAGGGATTGCGTCTGGCACTTGGAGCTTTTCGAACAACACCTGTGAAGAGTCTCCATGTGGAAGCTAATGAGCCATCTCTAGACGATCGACGAAAGAAATTATCCTTACAGTATGCTGCTCAACTGAAATCCAATCCCAAAAACCCCGCATTCGATCTTGTATTTAATCCACAACACCAGGACATATTCAGACAAAATCAAAAGCATGCTGTACATCTAATCACTGTTCCTCTATGGCCCTGCAGGTAGGGCGTAAGAATTGTACCTGCTGCCCCTATTGCATGATCGTAAAAGGCGACTAAATTTAGGATCTTATCTTTTCTTTCTCCCTAAATTACTTTGTTCTTCCTAGAGTCTCACTTGACACCACCTCACTTTTGGCCTATGGTTGAGCGCTCGCCCCTGTGAGGAAGGCTCTGGGTTCTGTCCCCTGGCCGAGACACACCAAAGTCTATAAAAGTGGTAGTTTCTGCTCCTGCTTAGCGCTCAGCATAACGGGAGTGGAACGACTGGTTTGCCCGTTGTCAGTATAATGTGACCGGGTGGGGTGTGTTGCCTGGTGTCTTCGGCGGCATGCTTCAGTGATATAGCACTATAAAAAGGGCAACAGTTCCACTATACAAGAAGACACAACACGAATATACCGCAGTCTCCCAAAACACGCACCTCGCGCAACATACACCCAACACACTGCATACATGGGAGGCCGTCCTTACATGACCATAGCTGTTAATAGGACGTTAATTAATCAAACAAACAAACAAACTGTTCCTCTATCCGACTTCCAGATGTTGCCTCCATTTTCTCTGAGGAAGCTTGCGCTATCGGTCTGGCTCTTGACCACATCGAAGAACACCGCATTGAAAAGGCAATCATCTGTCCAGACTCTCTTTCGGTTCTTCAGGCTTTGAAATCAAGAAACCCTAGAAATACTCTAATTCAAAATCTTTTAATCCGAACATTTCGATTATATTCTAAAACTCAAATTACTTATATCTGGATTCCCAGTCATGTGGGTATAAAGGGGAATGAACAGGCTGATAAAGCAGCTAAGACTGCTCTTCGCCTAGCACAAACAGATTTGAAACTACCATACACCGACATCAAACCTTCAATTCAGTTAGCCATCAAACACCATTGGCAACAAAGGTGGTCTACCGAAACAAACAATAAACTGTTTAAAATTCAACCTACACTTAATCCTAACCTGTCCAGTCGGAGAGACCGCAGAGAGGAAGTTGTTCTCTCTCGGCTCCGAACTGGACACACATATTTTACACATTCCTATCTATTGAGAGGGGAGGATCCTCCCACATGCAATGCATGTGATTTTCCTCTCACAGTCGAGCATATTTTAGTGCACTGTATTGATTTTAAGCACACACGAGATAAGTACTACGATGTCTCCGACATGTACACTTTGTTCAATGTTGTGAGACATAATCGTATTTTTAATTATCTCAACGAAATCGGTATTTTAGATAAAATATGAACGTTTTCTCATCATATCATCTCAACATTTCATCGTTTCATCAACATTGTTATCTCGTGTGTTTTAGCTAAAACTATTTTATCCCATGCAAACCTTTTTTATCAAATAAACGTTTACAATCTGTGCTTAATCCTTACTTGCCTTTTCTTACCCTGATCTTTTATCCTGATATTAATGCCTGACTTGTAGTTTGGCCCTAAATGAACTCAAACAAACAAACCATCCACTGAGTCACCATCCTCCACTGAGTCGCCACCGTCTTCCAGTGAGTCGCATTCCTCCACGGAGTCGCCACTGTCCTCCAGTGAGTCGCCATCCTCCAGTGAGTCGCCACTGTTCTCTAGTGAGTCACCACCGTCCTCCACTGAGTCGCCACCGTCCAATCAAAAGCTGGTAAATGGACTCAAAGTGCTGGGAGTTTTATTAGGACTGTTCACAGGTATTTATAAATATTACACTGAACCATGACATAAATAACATTAACTGGTATAGATTGTTAAATATATATATAGAGTATGAAATTTTATTCAATGAACGGATAAAGCCAAAAACCATACTTTGTATACATATTTCTATACATTGTTTTATATAAATACTTCATTTCCACTACTTCGCTATTTCTTCAGTATAAAATTTTAAATTCCATTTACAGGGTGCGGATGCTTCAGATTAGTGAAAAGGCTCGAACGGAGATGGACACTAGGACAGCGTTATAGGATACGTGATGATGCAGAGATTTGTAAGTTTTAGTATAGTTGGTGTCGATATTTTCGCTATAATGTCTTTTATTGAATTATCTCCCTTAGATCATTGATGAAGAATACTTACAATTTTGTTTTAATTTATAGTCACCAATGGTGATGATGATGAGAATGGTGGAAAGTTTCTTTCACTGCATGATCAATTATTAACTAAATTAAAGAAGTGTCATATATATATACAGGTAATATTTTGTCAATTTCTATAAAAGTAACTCTCACAGAGTTTCACTATTATTAAGATCATGTAAAATGAATTATTACATGTAATACATTTACATTGTAGGGGATATTGAAATGAATAGGATGGATTCCACCCCAGGCACTTCAGCAACTGTGCATGTACCATCAGCAACTCTACCATCAGGTAATCTAGAATGATGTTACTATTGAAATACAGGTTGGTTATGAATCACAGTCTTCAGAGGGTAGACTTTTTGTAAATTACTTCCTATACTGAAATTGTGGATTAAATAGCATATAACAGGAATGTCATTGAATTGAACGTCCTATTAACAGCTATGGTCATGTAAGGACGGCCTCCCATGTATGCGGTGTGGTGCGTGTATGTTGTGCGAGGTGCGTGTTTTGGGAGACTGCGGTATATTCATGTTGTGTCTTCTTGTATAGTGGAACTGTTGCCCTTTTTATAGTGCTATATCACTGAAGCATGCCGCCGAAGACACCAAGCAACAAACCCCACCCGGTCACATTATACTGACAACGGGCGAACCAGTCGTCCCACTCCCTGTATGCTTAGCGCTAAGCAGGAGAAGAAACTAACACTTTTATAGACTTTGGTGTGTCTCGGCCAGGGGACAGAACCCAGAGCCTTCCTCACAGAAGCGAACGCTCAACTCAAGGCCAAAAAAGCGTCATTTTCAAACGGCCGTATCTCTGCCATTTTGGATCAGATGACCTTGAAACTTTTCATTATATAAAGGGTTCAATGGCCAAAGCTAACTGGACGTAATGCGCTACTACTGAGTTACCTGAATATCACTGACGTTATATCGACCCCTTACAATTATAAGAAATCTTTGTATTATTATGTAATACACGTATTCTTATTCGTCATATCATTGTTACATAATAGCCCTCCCACTTTTTGGTTTTTAATTTTGATTTTGTAGAAGTTGTATCAATTTGTTTCATGCCTTGGCACAAAAGGAAAGCAATAAACACATATTGATTTACTACTTTCACTTTTACAAGCATTATATGCGAAGACTATATTTATTTGCATGGTAAAGATGTGCGAAAATTATCGATAACAAACTTATCAAGGTAATATTGATAAAAACAACTTTGATGTGGAGCTAGGCCACCCTGTATGAAAAACATGTCATTATGTTACTCAGACCAAATTGTAAAGCTCTTCAACTTATAAAATCATGAACGCAAAGGAACAGTAAATTTAGCTGTAAAGAGGTCAATAAACGGAAATTGAGGCATCCAATTTCTATGTATAAGGATGTTTCATTCAATTCAGGGCTCCGTGCGGCTACAAACAGAGGTTTCCGGGTGGCATATCATATAGTTACATGCGCACAGGAACGGTTTTAGTAATTATTATCCTAAAAGGAAAGCCTTAGCATGTGGTATACGCACAGAACTTTTGTTTGTTAGTTTGTTTGATTAATTAACGTCCTATTAACAGCTATGGTCATGTAAGGACGGCCTCCCATGTATGCTGCGTGTTGTGTGTATGTTGTGCGAGGTGCGTGTTTTGGGAGACTGCGGTATATTCATGTTGTGTCTTCTTGTATAGTGGAACTCTTGCCCTTTTTATAGTGCTATATCACTGAAGCATGCCGCCGAAGACACGCAGCAACACACCCCACCTGGTCACATTATACTGACAACGGGTGAACCAGTCGTCCCACCCCTAGATGTTACTCTCTAAAACATAACATATTCATTTAATTTATTCTAGAATCTACACCCATCTCACTTCCTCGGCTGACATGTGAACAACTCGACGGGCGCATGGAATACCTCATAAAACAGATAGTCACCCAGCAGCTACCTGCAGACTTTGAAGAGAAGGTGTCAATTTTCCGAGATTTTACTCGGACAAAGATTGGCACACAACATCAGCGTTGACTGTAACGTCAACATGGACGAAGTACCGCTATGCTTCGATATGGCAATGGGCCGGACCATGGCGAATAAGGGGAGTGACAATATTTCCATCCGTACCACCTATCATGAAAAGGCCCACTTCACCTGTGTGTTTGCCGTTACAGCATCTGCCCATGGAAATTTTTAAGAGGAAAACCATGCCAAAGGAAAAGTTCCCGAAAGGTGTCGTGGTAGCGGTCAATCCCTAAGGCTGGATGGATCAGGAGATGATGGAGAGATTGTTGACAAAATGTTTTAGACAAAGACCGGGCGGATTCCTCTACACTCAAAAAGGCCATGTTGGTGATGGATTCGATGAGGGCCCACATTACTGAAGAGGTGAAGAGTCACATGAAGAAAAAAACCACTATCCCAGCCATCATCCCCAAGGCATGACGAAAATGTTACACCACTGGATATTGCAGTCAACAGAACATTCAAGACCGGGATTAGGCAGAGATGTGAAGACTGGATGGGTTCCGGAGAACATAGCTTCACGAAGACGGGCAGAATGCGAAGAGCAACACTTGCTGAAGTAACAACATGGATACCTAAGGCCTGGGAAGCTGTACACTTCCCCTGCATTACCAACGGTTTCCGGAAGGCGGAGATCTTGGAGTTCGCCACCACCATGGAGTCCGAAGATGGGATTAAAACAGCACGATGGACACCAGCTCCTGTTTCCTGTGTCCAGAGCTTGCCGCACTGTTTCATTCCGACACTGAAGATGAAGAGTTTGATGGCTTCAGTCCTGAGGATATAGACAGGATGGATTAGTATTGCTGTCAAAAACACCAAAAAACCGGCCAATTTTAGGGCCACTAAATTTTCACAAAAAGTATCCTATATACTCTCGAAAATACGCAAAACTTGACTAAGGCTCGTTTGTCTATGGATCAGCTCGCAGCTCCGATCTACATATGGTTGACCCTATCCAGAATCAGGGACTGCGTCTCGCACATGGAGCTTTTCGAACAACACATGTGAAGAGTCTCCATGTGGAAGCTAAAGAGCCATCACTAGACGATCGACGAAAGAAATTATCCTTACGGTATGCTGCATAACTGAAATCCAATCCCAAAAACCCTGCCCTTTATCATGTATTTAACCCACAACAACAAGATTTATTCGCACAAAACGAAAAGCTTAAACCAACATTTGGCATCAGAATTTCAAATATTTTGCAGAAACTAAATACAAATTTTGACACCATTGACGAATACACCGTATCGGATATAGCGCCGTATCATTTGGCGAAATTTGGTATTTTTTACGATTAAATATACTATGAAAACATAATGGGACTTTACATAATGTATATTTAAGTAAGTACTTTCCGAATGGGTAGCGTCTTTTCCCCCGAGCGTCGTTATGATCGATAGTGATCAAGAATTCGCCAGAATTGTAAGACAGACCACTCCCACGTTGTTTAACGTTTCTATAAATGTGTAGGGAATTCCTTGATAATACTTAACCCATTCCCTATACTGGGGACGTACATTATTATTATTATTCATTCTAAAAATAGATACCGTTTGAAATGTAACGTAGCTGTTACTGGTTCATTTAAGAATGAGTGAAGAATGAATGAATAGGACGTTAAACTAATCAAATAAACAAAAACAAAATCAAAGAATGATGTCAATTCTTTATGTAAATGTCTAAAATCGAAGAATGATGTCAATTCTCTTTTGTTGTTCTTTATGTAAATGTCTAAAATCGAAGAATGATGTCAATTCTCTTTTGTTGTTCTTAATGTAAATGTCTAAAATCGAAGAATGATGTCAATTCTCTTTTGTTGTTCTTTATGTAAATGTCTAAAATCGAAGAATGATATCAATTCTCTTTTTTCGTTCTTTATGTAAATGTCTAAAATCGAAGAATGATGTCAATTCTCTTTTGTTGTTCTTTATGTAAATGTCTAAAATCGAAGAATGATGTCAATTCTCTTTTGTTGTTCTTTATGTAAATGTCTAAAATCGAAGAATGATGTCAATTCTCTTTTTTCGTTCTTTATGTAAATGTCTATGTCTATTATTTCCGAACCCTTTACTGGAACTTAAAACGTTGGTTGAAAGGACTGTGACCAATTTGCTACTTTCTGTGCAGATTATCATTTTCTCCGTTAACAAAACTTTCTCCCGCGATGCTTGTTTGTTTGTTTGTTTGATAAATTAACGTCCTATTAACAGCTATGGTCATGTAAGGACGGCCTCCCATGTATGTGCCGATGCTGCTGCAAAGATAAAGATTTTCTTTGGTATTCTCAATGTCGGCATGATGTCACATTCACGTGACAATTCTTCACAACATATCCGCCATCTTTGTTTGGGGGTAAATAGGAGAGTTGTGACAATATTACGCAAGTTCCACATTTATCCACGATATATTAAAGTCAGGCTATGCTTTCACCGAGTCATGTCGTTTGATTACCAAGAAGATTTACCCTCGGATGCAAACAAGCTGATTGAAATACATATCCTTATAACCACTCCGCTCTATAGAGGATCTGAGAAAATCCGATTAAGGGTCATGTTCGGATGACCTTTATACCAAGTGTAATTCAGATCAAATGAATTTTCTGCACGTTGCTCTGTCAATTGACAACGCCATTTCGCCCAAATATATAAAGACGATTAGCTTTATTAGGCTCTTTGGGCGAGATGACTACGTACACGAAAATAATTCGAATAGATTTTCAAACTATTTCGTCCCCTGAAATTCACTGTCAAAATTTTGCCAGCAGCAATTTGATTGGCCATTTACAAAGGTCACCTGGACATGACCCCTAATGGGATTTTCTCAGATCCTCTTATCTAACGTAGTGATAATAAGGATCTGTATTTTAATCAGATTGTTTTACATACGTAATAAAACTAGTCAATCCTAGAATCAATACGACAGAGGTAGGCCTTTCGATCTATTTTTGGCATTGATACACCTGGCTGAACGGTGACCTACTACAGGTAATGTAAACTAAATGTCACGTGACCACGGTTATTATTTTAAATAATCCTACACATGTCACATTGGACCATGAAGAATTTATAGACAGGTTGGGAAAAAGGGCTCAGCTCACGATCTGGGGTATTTGTCTTGAAACATGTTTGGAATAGTCTAGTATGAATAGTTCTAGTCGGCCTATCATTTTTATTTGAAACAAAACCATATGGGGTCAAGTATACTGGTAGTCTTAAAAGGGCAACAGTTCCACTATACAAGAAGACACTGCATGAATATACCGCAGTCTTCCAAAACACGCATCCTCGCACAACATACACGCAACCGACAGCATACAAGGGAGGCCATCCTTACATGACCATAGCTGTTAATAGGACGTTAATTAATCAAACAAACAATGTACGTGAATGGTTTATTCATCAACAGTTCTCCAAAAATTGGAGGAATCTACAACTACATATTACTCCCTAGTTATAGATTAATACCACAGTCTACATGTATATAAGAGAAACTCAAAAATATACTTACATATAATTTTTTCGGTGAGCTAAGAACATGTGGTATTAACCTATAATTAGTACAGTTAATTCAGGAACAGAGGCTGTCACAATGAACCCCATGGGGTTAAGGAAAATAGATATACCTAGCTACCTGTGACGCCTGACTGATCATCTCAAGTAGGTGTCACCTTACCTGGTGGGGTGGGGAAAGAATGAGAAAAGGGCCTTAGGCCTGGTGGCCATGACGACACATCTTGGGCCCAGAGTTAACATAAGTTATTTATGCAAGTACCTTGTATACCTGTATCATCATGTCTATTTTGC
This sequence comes from Argopecten irradians, assembly GCF_041381155.1. Taxonomy (NCBI): domain Eukaryota; kingdom Metazoa; phylum Mollusca; class Bivalvia; order Pectinida; family Pectinidae; genus Argopecten; species Argopecten irradians. The sequence continues at coordinate 33,775 of NW_027187511.1, read as the reverse complement.
TGTGACAGACATTTGGGTATAAATACAAGAAATGTAGTAAAATAATGATAATGATAAAATTCAAAAAAAATAATATATACATGTATAGATCAGTATATGATAAAGATATTGTGTTTATGCCTATATCTGTACCTGTATAAACACTAAAATAGATATTATATGATTTAAATGTCTCTTGACAAACATGAATTATACGTGACACTCCACATGATTTAAATGTAGATTCATATGTCATCACTTTAGGATTATCTTCTGATACTTGTAAATAATTTTTGCTGTATATCTTATCAATCATGTATCATATGCATGATTTTTTTTCTAAACATGATTTACATGTCCCTGTGTCTGTCTGAATTTACATGTCCCTGTGTCTGTCTGAATTTACATGTCCCTGTGTCATGTAATGTCCTGTACATGTAAATCTGTGTGTGTAAGTTGTTATGATGACGTATGAGAGGTGAGTGAATGGATTGGCTGAGTGTGTCACATTGACCCTGCATGACCCTGTCCTTGCACGTGCACGCCCACCCTTGAGGAAGCGTGTCCGCACATTACGTGGAAATAGGCACTGGACTGTACATGTGTGCTTTACGGCCACAGTACTGAAAGGTATGTTTATTTAATGTATAACTAGAAATAAAGTAATTAACTTATTCTTCACTATGCAATATAATTAATATACTTTATATAATTAAAACTTATTTAAATAAATTGTCCATAAACCTTTTTAATATGTATATGTGTAACAAAGGATCGCACGTGGTCCGTTAGGTTCAGGTAATGTATAGGGTAAAGTGATTGTAAACTAAATGTAATAACCATGAAATCATAATAGAATTTACTATAGATATATAATAAATAAATACCTGTATATTATATTTATTACTTTACAGTATAAATATATCATATTATAGCCGGTACATTTATGTGTCCCTATGTATTGTCAGGTATTGTTCTTTTTATTTCAGGGTTATCTGTCTCCGTTTTTGTATAAATAAACTTTCAACTGTTTATAGTTGCCTTAGCAGTTTTTATACGAAGAGAACCAATATCCACATTATAATCACTCTCGGGGAGACTTCCTCGCATATTGGTGCCCTCCTTTTCAAGATGGAAGCTGCCGTCCGTTTTGGGTATACAAGGTCTGCCTGTACAGATGAGTCCTGTTTGTGGAACCAGTGCTTCACAAAGAATGTTAAGCCTGCACCGATCTCAGAGATCCAGTTCTATAAACAAGAGGCTAAAAATCGTATAATCAAGAAAAAAAGAAGAATATGCCAACACCTGCCACTGAAGAAGAACAACATACCTTCTTGCAGTCATTGAGTTCGTTAGGAGAGAATTTGGTTGGGTTAAAAAGAGTTTTCCGGAAATTTTATTGGACTGGGACCAAAGCCACAAGACAAGACACTTCCACCGCCACTGAGAGAGTTCTACAGCCACCAGTATCTAACTGCATCAAAGGAAGATCTCTATGTGACAGAACTTTTAGTACTGTCAAGATTTCAGCAAATCAATCAAGGAAAATAGAAGAGATCACACTCAGTCAGTCAAGTTCTTTGACATGGCATCACCAGAGGTCTGGCCGCATTACAGCTTCAGTTGCAGGGGAGGTAATAGCAGCTTATGATGTCCTTTGTTGCCGGAAGTGACGTCATGGATTGCACAACAATGACGCAATATAGGTATTTCGCAATTTCCATAGGTATTTCGCAATTTCCGGGGATTGCACAACAGTGATGTAATGAAGTGACGTCAAGTATTGCACAACGGTGATGCAATGTCGGCATTCCACAACGTGAGGTTTTTACACCACCAGGTATTGCACAACCATCATGTAATGTAGGTAGAATTGTCCAATAACATGTTAATATTTCACGACATAACGCAATACTTTTCCCCAATTAAATGTTACTACTTGTTGTAAAATACATACGCAGAATTTCATATTGATTGTGCAATACGAAGAAACGGTATACCTAGGGTATTTCACAATAAGATACATGGTATTTCACAATACCTACAACATCTCACAATAGAGGTTTTTCAAAATTATTTAGACATTTCAACAATCAACTGTGTCCGTTATTTCACAACACATCGTGTATTTCACAACACAACGTGTATTTTCACTATATCACATGTGTTCACAACAAGCTGTAATTATAGCACAATGTCGTCATATGTTATTTCACAATACTAATACAACTTTTTAAGAAAAAATACAACACTGGACAATATGAATCTAATATACATTTTATATAGCTGTCATGTAATGATGATACACAAACTGGTGAAATTCATACATTTTCATACAAGAGACTATATATATATATATATATCATTCCTGAAAAGGACACAATCTAATAAGAAGATTGATGAAATAATATCTTTTATATACCTTTGAAAGAAGAGTAAAGCACACAATCTAAAACACAAGTAAATCCACAATACATAGAATTCCATATAGAAAGGTAGAAAATCCAAGAAACTTTAGTGGGCACATTTTAATGCTCTCCGGAGCAATCTATTTTTGGTCTTGAGGAATTTTATAGTCTCTGTTATTTCGTCCATTTCGATCTGTAAGAATGTTTTATATTGTCTTCTTAAGTCCTCCTTGTACACATCACACTGTTCACATTTTTTATGAATGTTAACTTGGGTTCCTATATCAACAACGCTGGTGTTCATGCTGACATCACAAGGTGTATCAGGAGAGCATGGACTAAAAGAAAAAGGAAATGAAAAGCACATAAGTAAAAACATGTAAACAAAAGAAACCCATGCAAACAAAAAGAAAACTTGCGATGGTGAACTTAAGCAGTTATTTGACCCATTTTACATACCTGCTGTTCAGCAGCTGTTCGATGAGCTTACTTTCTTCCTCCGCTGTCAATGGGGTCATATCCTGATCACTGAATAAAGAAAAAAATGGAATTTATAAATACCAATATTGTTTAGATCGGCAAGTTGTTCATATTTTAATAAATACAGAGAAGTTTACCTTACCTCATGTTTAACAGCTCCTCAATGTAATCTTCCTCTTCAGGGGATAATTTAACATTAGGTATCACCTGATCACTGGGGAGGAGAAGTAAGATATAAATAAATATATATATAATGAACAACACATATATATTATTTAAAAAATTGGTAATGGTTTTTGTTAAATGCTAAGTTAAAATACATGTGTACTTACTTTGAACCATCATCAAACTCATCATAACTGTCCGTTAAATCAATTACATCCATCTTTGAATCGCTATCAAACTCATCATAAGTGTCTGTTAAGTCAATTATATCCATCTTGATATAGAAAATTAAGGTGGACTGCATAAAAGGGTGGGGAAAACACCCTATATATATATATATATATATATATATGGCATCAAATGCCACAAGATTTCATTGGTCAAAAAATATTTTTGATTGAGAAAAAATGTGAAAAAAAAACAGGTTTTATACCTTAAAAATAACTTTTGTAAGCGAATGGTGTGCTACTTATTCTAGGTCATCTATTTATAAATAAATTGCCAAAATGTTAGAAATCACCAGAAATGTTTTTTAGGTAAACTATATTAAAAATATGCTATAAGGTATGAGTAAAACGTTACAAAAAATGATTTATCATATGAAGTGGAAATTTTTTAAAACCTCTCACTATTTATTTTGTTTTATTGATAGACATTATATAAATTCTATTAAGGATGTATTCTTCTGTGGTTTCAGTCCCGTTAAAGTCTCGTTTCGACATAGATCATAAACGTTATGAGATTTTCAAATACGATTTATCAATATCTGTAGCATGTGGTCTGTAGCAAATTTTGTCAAAATATTACATTTCTATTTTAGTAGATTTTTTTACACAGCGATTTTTAGAAATGGCCCATTTGGCGGCCATTTTGAAATTGTGTCTTTTTTGGCTTTGAGAAGAGCCATCGTTTTCCCATTTTTTACTTAAATTGTTTTTACTTAAATCATCACCGCGTCAGCATTTTCAGTTGTATCGAGTTAATTTTTGCTGTAAATCTTCACTGGGTTCATTTTAATTAAAATATTGAACATTAATGTGTGAAATGATACACTTTTGTCACTTTATTTTTACATTTAATGGTAATTTGAGCACTTTTATTTTTAGTCAAAAATATTGAAAAATAACATATATTTAAATGGGGCAAAAAAGTAAGCACACGGACCCCCCATTTTTCTGCCTGATTTAGAAAGAACAACCATTTCCCTATTGATATGCAAACTATTGACAAAAGTTTAATACCAGAACTTTTTCTATAAAGTATTAAATTTGACAAAAATGGCTGAAAATGGTGCATTTTGGAGCTCAAAATTAAGGGGTAGGGGTAGCATATGTTGTTATTTTGAGAAAAAATATGACTCTTATTAATCTTAACTGATATATTTTTTTAATGAAGACTACTGGAAAATAAATTCTACAAACATCCATACATATCAAACACCTCATTAGGAAATTATGGCTTTAAATTTTAGTGTATGTGGTCAAAACGGCGAAATTCCAATAAAATCCACTATTTTGTCATTTTGGTATCTTTGAGTGACAATAACTCAAAAACGAGCACACGGACATATGTTTTTTCTTCCATTTTCTTTCATGGTATGAACTCCTCTTTCCAAAAATTTATATGAGAAAAAAAGTTTAATACAAGAAAATTTTGACTTCTCAGAGGAATAAATGAATATTAACATATAACTCTTATAAAATTATTATAGGTCAGTGCATCATTGCGAACTTTGATACAGGTCACGAAACATATACCATCATATCATGTGATGTACACGTGTGCACACAAATGAAAGGGCGGTAACTGTTAGAAGACTAAGTAACATTTTTCAACATTAAATGAAAAAATATATATATATCATTCAACAACATACCCTTTTTTCTTTTTTATTTTCAATATTATTTTTTATAAAAGATTTTGATAAAAGTCTATAACAAGGATGATATATACACGACGTAATTTTTTTGTACGAAACTGAAGCTCCGAAATAGCACACACAAATGCGATCTGAAAATAATGGCGGGGTGGATGCTGTTTGGTTTCGTGATTCTAAGCTTAGGCTTAACTCATGCATCAACACGCTGCACAGATTACGGAGACTGTTGCAATGAGCGTGAGACATCGTCTCACAATGACATCGATGTGGAATGCTGGTCGACGACATGCCCATGCGTCCTCTTTGACTTGCATGCAAGGAACATCACAACAATCCACTTAACAATGGGTGAGGGATCCGCATACATGGAGATCAATGTACAAGGTCCGCAGAAGGTATACATCTACGCGGATATTGCTGACCCGCCAGCATGTGTAAGACCCATTGTATATAGACAATGGTCTGGAGGCCGTGATAACTGTAAGTAAATAATCAATGTTTTCTGATTTAGGATAAAATTGTGTCGTTTCAATTTTTTGTATTGACGGTTTTTTTTAACGAAGTCTAATGTTTAATTTTAAACTTCATTCTCAGTCGTATTTTGTCTTTTCTTACAAATATTTGATCGCTTCTTCTGACCTAACTACAAGTGTGTCGTACCATGTGTACAACTGACGTTGTGAATGGCATGTGCTTACATTTCTCCTCAGCAAAATAAGAACGAAATCAAAAAAAATATCTAGATACATGTACATTAAACTATCCATGTTTTTGTCATCGTAAATTAAAGCTATTAAAGAGAAATGTATTTGGCCATTGATTTAAGACAGTGTAGACCTAGTATGTGACCAATAGGCACCTGTATATTGACAATCAAGGACCAACCTCTGATAACTCAAATACCCCATATTCCTCAAACTATCAACATGGTCCCCAACGGTTTGAGTTAGAGAGGTTTTACTGTACATAAAAGTTTGTGTGTTTAGGTTTTTTTCACATGCAAATGACATATTTTCAACAAAAAAACCATGTATCAGTATTTTTTTACATATACATTGTATTAGTGTTGTCCCGATGATCGATTATAATCGATGTCTAATCGAAAAGGCAACCGATTTCCGACAATCGATTATGAGGTTTAACATCGATGATTATTTTTAAAACCGAAAGTGTGAGTTCTACTTTCGTTTTCACATAGAGTACAATAATTTATACCATTTTACTCTTCAGCTGTAACCTCTACAAACCTGCTGTTAAAAGATAAATAATTACAAAAATGTAAACATAAGCTGTTCATCGATGAAATTTGTTATGTTTGAATGATTTTGATGAGAAAAATAAAGATACGAAAATAGGCAGAGTACAGTCAGTATAAAATCAAAATGAATAGTCATGCTATTTTTGTTAAAAAAGCACTAACATTTCTAAGAAATTATGTGACAGTAGACTAACCAATTAATAATCGAAAAATCGATCGGTTGACACTAACCAATTATATCTGATCATCGATGATGAAATCTTAACCAATTCCCAACACTACATTGTATGTTACCTCAGACAATGAATGTATTTTTAATGTTTTTTTTAGTATGAAGTTTACAAATTATATAATAATGACTTAATACTTTCTGAGATGTCCCAACACACTTGAAGATTGGTTTAGATTAAAAAACAGCTGTATTTTTATATAATAGTGAATTATAATGTGCAATTATTGTTCACAGGTACATATGATGTTGAAGTAAATAACTCAACAGACCCTATGACCCCTGTGACAGCATCAGAGATAACAGTCACTACAGACTCAGCAACAACCTCGGCGATGACACCCCCCACGGCCTCATCGGCAACAACCTCGGCGATGACACCCCCTGCGGCCTCATCGGCAACAACCTCGGCGATGACACCCCCCGCGGCCTCATCGGCAACAACCTCGGCGATGACACCCCCCACGGCCTCATCGGCAACAACCTCGGCGATGACACCCCCCGCGGCCTCATCGGCAACAACCTCGGCGATGACACCCCCCACGGCCCCATCGGCGACACCCTCTATGACACCATCGATGACACCATCAGGCAGAGCAGCAACAGTGACACCTCCAACAGTGACTGCATCTCCTTTGTCATCAGTAACAACAATTGGACAGGGTAAAAAAAAACAAATCAAAAAAATATATATGGTTTCTATTGATGATCCCCCTAGCATTTTTAATAATAATAGCTATATATATGGCATATAAAAGAAGAATAATGAAAAAATTATCAGATGTTACAATTATTAAGACAAATTATGATATTTTTAATATGTCAACTCTGCAGAAAGGAACCTCAAAATATGAAAAGATGGTTAGTTCTGATGATGAAGAAATATAGGAAGAAAAACCATCCCTGGGACACTAGTGACCTCTTATGACACACTATGATATTTGACAAAAATATGTTCTTCCCTCATGAATGTACAGGTTTCCACAAAATTAATGGCCAAATATGAGGGAAACTACAAATTATTAAGTAGTTCATTGGATTTATTATACAAACCTTAATATTTTAAACAGGATTCATTATATATCTATTTTCATGTCTTTATCATGTGGTCATAAGAACATTTTTCAAATCATGTTTTTTTTATATACTAACATTTTTAATGGAAGTTTTAAATTTCTAACCATCTTCATAAAGAAAAGGAATTCCAAATTTATATAAGTCTTGAAAGTGAAGAATGAATTTGAGAATTCCATGATTATCTTGATGCACATATCATCACCTCATCCATCTACAACCTATATCATTTTATCATTTCAGTTTTCATCTCACTCACAGCAATTTTTGGAGTAGCAATTATAGCCCTCATCATTTACAACACCATCATTAAGAGGCAAGCCACAGAAGCTCAGAATTCATCAATCCTCCCACTGTATAACCTTACCTCAACAGTTCCATCTGCACCATCCCTTACCTGTCAAGATACACTTCTGGAAGAATTAGAAACACTAAAACTGGAAGACTCACCTCTACCGAAAGAACAAGAGAGAAAAAAAAACACATAGTATGAATTTGAGATACAAATCCAAATGCACCACTGCAATTTAAAATTGCCCCAAAAAAAGATGTTTTCATTTTCTGCGAAAAAAAGTAAGGTTTTATGAAAGATTCAATATTTGAAATCAAAATTTGCAGCCCCCACGTGTTTAAATATACCTAAAGTTTAACATCTATAGGAGCATACTTAGTGTAAATCTTTGGTACTTTTATGATGATAGCCCCTCCATGTGTCAAAAAAACTACCTCAAGTTTATTATGTACCTTACATCTCATAATCATTTACATTTGACCTAAAGGAACCATTTTTATATGCATGATACTTTATGATGATAGTCCCATGTGCCTAAATATATATCAAGTTTAATATTTTTAGATATTACTTAGTGTATATCTTATAACTTTGTTAGAAAATAGTCTATTAAATTTATTTTTTTTTGTTATGTTGTTTAACATTTTAGACATTACTTAGTGTAAATCTTATAACTTTGGTACTTTTATGATGATAGACCTCATGTGTCAAAAAAACCTACCCCAAGTTTATGTACATTACATCTCATAATTATGCATTTGCAGTTGACCAAAAAGTGTATTGATTTTTTATACGCATGATAGTCTATTAAATTTTGTTTGTTGTTTTTTTGTTATCTTTTGAAACCTTTGAACTACCTCTCAGAATCACAACCATTATATTGTTGTCAAAATGTGTTTTAGAAGATGAACAGCAGAAAATCAAAACAAGATTTTTTTTAAAATCTTCAAGTTTATCCCTGAAAAAATGTGTCTTATAGTGCCAAGTTATCAAACTGTTATAGTGCCAATTATGCGTGTTCTTCATTATCATATCTTATTGCTACCATATCTATAAATGCTTGTTTTTTATTATCATATATCATTACATCTTTAAGACATTTGGGGATTTATTTTGATCAAAACATTCATAATGGTTGTGATTTAAAAAAAATGGAAATATTAATCTTTATTCTATGTAGTTTTTTTTAGGGTTGAGCATGATCATACTCTCATTTTTATTTTAAAGATAATGTTTGGTGTTTCAAAAATTGTAAAACAACATGTCTCCATTTTATATCAGTGTTTTTAATACTTATTTTATTGATAATTTGTAGTTGTAGATTTATACATGTGTCATTATGGTGCTATGATTCTTTAGGATCTACCTTCATGTTTTAAAGATGTTGTTTTGCATAATTTAGTATGTTACACAACTTGTTAATTATGATAAAAAATAAAAAACACATCTTTATTTCATGTGAAGTATTTAATATGAGACAAAAAAAAGAAGAAAACAGACATCTTTTATAACATATCTGTATTTTCATTACTTTTTGTTGATGTAGTTTTTAGATTATTACATTGTTATGAATCAAAACTTTAATTTCATAAACAGTCAATTTTAAGTTCATATGTGCCTGTATCTTATCTGTTAACAATGCTTTTTATTATAACTGACATACATCAACATCTTAACATAGTTTTAGACATTGTCTGTTATGTCATACAATACTCTATCATAAGTTTATGTGTACATTTACAGTTGTTCTAAGTGTATCATTCTTAATATGCATGATAATGACAATAGTCACATGTGTCAAAATATATATTGAGTTGGTGCTTTTTTTTGCCAAAAACTGTTTTAAAAACCAAAAATTGTATCATAAACATTGTTGCTTGTGCAAAAATATCATTTGAAAACCATTGAACTACCTCTCAGAATCAAAACATGATATTATGTATAAAAAACATCTATATTTTTTAACACATAATTTACTCCTTTTATGCATTTGAAAAAGTCTTGTAATTGTTTAAAGTGAACCTTTGAACTACCTCTCAGAATCAAACCATGACATTGTTGGCAAAAAGATGTTTTAGAAGATTAAATTCTTCAAGTTAAATGTACCAGCAAAAAAAAAAACAATCTTATGTTAAGTTGTTAACATTACATACATTGTATGTGAAGTCATGTAAGTAGATATTAGAAAGTCCTATATTTTAAGCAGTGTTTTTTTTTTTTTTTTTTAAAAGGTCATATGTGACTATGGTGTTTATTTTGCCTGTTTTATATGTGATTCTTCATGATATCATTCCTTGGTTTAAACATGTTTTTAAGAAAAAACATTCCATATACAGGAGGGTAAAAAAAACAGGAAGATATAAATGACAGAAAAAAATCAAATGATAACATGTGTCTTTATTATAGTGCCAATTATGTTTGTTCTTCATTATCATATCTTATTGCTACCATACTTTTATTGATCATATGTAGTTGTAGATTCATACATTGTTTACATAATATGCAAGACATGTGTCATTATGGTGCTATGATTCTTTAGGATCTACCTCCATGTTTTATTCATAATTTAGTTATGTTACACAACATGTTAGTAAACATTTTTATTTCATGTAAAGTAGCTAATATGAGACAAAATTTTAAAAAATGATTAATACTCCATTAAACATCCTTTTTAAAGATGTATACCGTTATACTCATTGATATTGTTTTTTTTTTTTTTTGTTTTTTTTTTTGGAAAAAGATTTAAAAAACAAGTGAAAATATAAATTTCATAGCATTCCTAAAAAAAAAACTGGTCCATATTGGTTGTGATTTAACAATGATAAAAAATTATATTGTATTGATTTTAAAAAGATGTATATATTGTTATGTTCACAATAAAATTACTTTAAAAAAAAAAAGTATTTTTTTTTTTAGTATTGTATTACTTAACCAGAAATAACACTTAAACAATTCTATTTTCACTGTTGTTGGATATTTATTTCACATATATTTTGATCTCATTACTTAAAAGCCAATTTCACAGCATTGAGTTATATCTACAAAATGAGTTCATAGCTATTCATCTTTATAAAAACTATCACACATGTACCATTACACATAGACATACAAAATCTGGACACACATGAATTACAATTTATTGTGAAATATCTGTTATTTCACAATATTTTGAAACAGTATATTTTAAGTACTGTATAACTATTATTAAAAATATCTATTTCACTGCTGTTAAATATATATTTCACAGATATTTTTTTAAAATATGAATGACCTCATTACTTAATAGCTGTGATTATATATTACACAACATTGAGTAATATCTACAAAAAGAGGTCATAGCTATTTCTGTGTATAAAAACCTCTTGCATATACCATTACACATAGACATACAATTCTGGACACGCATGAGTTACAATTTATTGTGAAATATCTGTTGATTCACAAGGTGATGATGACAGGAATTACAATTTATTGTGAAATATCTGTTATTTCACAATACGTTTGAAACGGGTCCTATAAAATGATCATCATCCTTCTGTTATCACAGATTCACAAGTTGATCATGACAGATAATTTATTTCCTGATGAAACAACGGATTTTTTTTCTCCAACGAATTTTTGGATGAACTAATGAACTACGACCCAAATGTAGAGCAACGACCTAATGATCCAATCAGCATAGAGTCTGTGGAGAATCACGAATATATTAGTCAGATTGGTCCAGAAACACCTCAGACCGGGATAGGACTCATACAACCGGGACCAAATAACACGGAGGGATCAGAAAACTTATTGCTTAGAGTTATTCCTCCAACTCAAAATTTTTTCTCCGACGATTATCTGGATGAACTAATGAATTACGACCCAAATACGGTGCAACGACATAAGGGTCCAACCAACATGGGGTCTACGGAGAATCATGAAGATGGTATTCAGAAAGGACGAGAACCTTCTAGGATAGGAAACAGTGCTCAGACAGGAAGTGGATCCCCAGAGCCAGGGCCAAGCCACGCCGAGGGATCAGAAAATTTACCTTACACGTTTCAAAAAGTTAAACAGAGGACATTTAAGAACTCTGTGGTCGACACACATTATGAGGTGAAGTTTAATGTGGATAAGACAATCGAGAATAAAAAACTTTCAACCCTTTATGGTGAAATAGAGGGCATGTTCGATGACGTCATAGGGGAAGCTTCGCAAACTTTACAAGAGTCGGACCTAGGCAGAATCATCATACATCACGACAACCTATCAAACCCCATTTATGTACCCTTGAGACCTCTGAGAGACCTGACCGGAGAATATGTCATGGAACACCTACAGAACGTGTTGAACAGTCACCAGGACATGCCCATGGATCAGAGTTTTAGACTCGACGTTGGGACCATGGAATTACCCAAGGGAGGTAGATCTAAACCAATCAACAAACTTGGAGGGTCTCGCAACTCGCTTATCATGAAAAAATCGATCATCGAAATAAAAAAACCGAGATAATACTTGTCTTGCTCGTGCCATAGCCATGTGTTTCGTTAGAGGATGCCTAGTATCTACCTCTACGTGGAAGGATATCATCAAGAACGAGTCGCCCTGCACATCCATGGAAGAAACTGATCATAAAAACATCGACAGTGTCCGTCCTGGTATTACATTAAGGCGTCAAGACAGGGAAACAATAAACAAAAACTGCTGGCAGATGCACTATGTCTCAAGGCTGGAGTTCCCAACGACCGCTTTCTCACTGTGTGCGACATACCAGCATTTGAAGATCTTTTAAACGTTGACATACTCGTAGTCGCAGCTAGGATGGGAAATAAGTTTTTAAAAATCCCTTCCAAAGACAGCAAGCGTCAGAGAATGTATCTGTATCTTGTCGGTACACAGGAGGATGGTCATTTTCATGCGATAGTAAAGATATGTGGATTCTTCGGATCAGCAAAATTTTGCGAACACTGCTTGATACCTTGTAGAAATAACCACTATTGTGAGAACATGTGTAATGTTTGTCACCGTCAAGGATGTACCGTCCAAAGGTCTCAGGTCAGTTGCATTAGGTGTCATAGGACTTGTAGGTCCATAGAATGCTTCAACCGACACAAAGAACTCCGTGAAAGGAAACATGATCGTGACCATAAATCGGACTGCGAACTGTACTGGAGTTGTACAAACTGTAAAAGAGTACTAGAAACCAGAAAAAGGAAACCCGAAGAACATCGTTGTGGTGAATGGTTATGCAATTGCTGTAAGGAATACGTGAACAATGACCATCTGTGTTACGTAAGGGCACTGGAACCAAAGAGTCCCACGACGAAATACGTTTTCTTTGACTTTGAATGTGGTCAGGAGGACAATATTCTTCAATGCCACGATAAGTATGCCTCACAAAGAAATCCTAAATGTCCCGCTTGCAAAGGCAAAATTGTTCCATGCAACGAGTGTGCGAAATGTATAAATTGTCAGAAGAGCTGGTGTGGCAAGTACAGACACACGCCGAATCTGGTCATAGCTCACACCGCTTGCGAACTGTGTAAAGACAAGACGATCGATTTCAAGTGTGAGGAATGCGAATCGCGTTGTGAAGAAGATTCGTCATGCACAGGAAGAGAAGTCCTCTTTGAGGGAAACAACGCTGCATCTGATTTCGGAAAATGGCTGTTTGATGAGAAACACAAAGGCTTCTTGGTTTTTGCACACAAAATGAAAGGTTACGACGGGTATTTTTGATGTTGGAAATTATCTGATGCAACATATTTCCAACTGATTCCCGTCCACGGGTCATTCTACGCTGGGTCCAGAGATTATGGTACATGCACGTTTGCATAGAGGAGCCTGAACATCAGGAATTATTGTTTCCCTCGAAGTTTCTGCCCATGAAGTTGGATCCAGCAGCTACCTGATGCATTCAATCCTTCAAGAACTTTCCGTAAGGGGTTTATGTTTCCTCATTTTCTTCAACAAACTTGAGAATCAAATAGTACGTGGGACCCTATCCGGCAACGCATTGATTATGGGTGCGACGTACATGTCGGATGTCCGGCAGGAACGAATCTCATGACATGGGTTATCAGGACAAGAACAACGAAATCTTCGATTTCAGAAGAGAGATCAAGAGAGTACTGCCGATGTGGGACGTGGACATACTGAGACAAGCCTGCATGAAATTCCGAGGACTTCTCATGAACATCACGGGAAACCTTGAAATGACCATGACAGATGATGGTGAAATGAGGGAAGAACTCGTCGGATCCGTGGATCCTTTTAATGAGGTCACCATTGCTGGTGTGTGTACAAAAGTCTTCAGGACCAAGTTTCTGAAAGAAAAATGGGCCGTGAAGCTAAGAAAAGAGGGACAGCTGTCGGGTTGGTTAGACGCAACGAAACAAGACGGAACAAGAGGCCCAGAGGGCCTGTATCGCTCACCTGGTTTGTAATGCCAAGTAATGTTCTGAATACAGGTTCATTGTTTCTTTTCTGAAGGAATTTTGATATTAACCTCTAAGTCCCCTATTGGGCCCCCACCCCTCCTGCCCCCAGGGGGTCAGAGCCAATGGTTCTGTTCTCCTCCCCCAAGGATGTTTATGGCCAAATTTGGTCACAATCCAAGCAAAACTCTAGGAAAAGTAGCGATTTATAGGATTTACCTTTATTTCCCCTATTGGGCCACGCCCGTCCTGCCCCCGGGGGGGCCAGAGCCAAAATTTACACAAGTTCTGTTCCCCTTCCCCCAAGGATGTTTGTTGCCAAATTTGGTTACATTCCATGCAGAAATCTATGACTAGTAGCGATTTAAAGGATTTACCTCTATTTCCTCTATTGGGCCCCACCTCTCCTGCCCCCAGGGTGTCAGAGCAAAAATTTATACAAGTTCTGTTCCCCTTCCACCCAGGGTTTTTGTGGCCAAATTTGGTTACAAAACGTGCAGATCTCTATGACAAGTAGCGATTTAAAGGATTTACCTCTATTTCCCCTATTGGGCCCCGCCCCTCCTGTCCCCGGGGGATCAGAGCCAAGATTTATACAAGTTCTGTTTCCCTTCCTCCAAGGATGTTTGTGGCCAAATTTGGTTACACTACGTGCAGAACTCTATGACTAGAAGCGATTTAAAGGATTTACCTCTATTTCCCCTATTGGGCCCCACCCCTCCTGCCCCCGGGGGGTCAGGGCCAAAATTTATACAAGTTCTGTTCCCCTTCCACCCAGGGTTTTTGTGGCAAAATTTGGTTACAAAACGTGCAGATCTCTATGACAAGTAGCGATTTAAAGGATTTACCTCTATTTCCCCTATTGGGCCCCGCCCCTCCTGTCCCCGGGGGATCAGAGCCAAGATTTATACAAGTTCTGTTTCCCTTCCTCCAAGGATGTTTGTGGCCAAATTTGGTTACACTACGTGCAGAACTCTATGACTAGAAGCGATTTAAAGGATTTACCTCTATTTCCCCTATTGGGCTCCGCCCCTCCTGCCCCCGGGGGGTCAGGGCCAAACTTTATACAAGTTCTGTTCCCCTTCCCCAAAGGATATTTGTGGCCAAATTTAGTTACAATCCATGCAGAACTCTAGGACATGTAGCGATTAATAGAATTTACCTCTATTTCCCCTATTGGGCCCTGCCCCTCCTGCCCCCGGGGGACCAGAGGCAACATTTATACAAGTTCTGATCCCCTTCCCCCAAGGATGTTTGTGGCCAAATATTGGTTACATTCCATTCAGAACTCTATGACTAGTAGCAATTTAAAGAATTTACCTCTATTTCCCCTATTGGGCCCTGCCCCTCCTGGCCCCGGGGGGTCAGAGCCAAAATTTATACAAGTTCTGTTTCGCTTCCAAAAAGGATGTTTGTGGCCAAATTTGGTTACAATTCATGTAGAACTCTATGACTAGTAGCGATTTAAAGGATTTACCTCTATTTCCCCTATTGGGCCCCGCCCCTCCTGCCCCCGGGGGACCAGAGCCAAAATTTATACAAGTTCTGATCCCCTTCCCCCAAGGATGTTTGTGGCCAAATTTGGTAAACTTCCATTCAGAACTCTATGACTATAGCGATTTAAAGGATTTACCTCTATTTCCCCTATTGGGCCCCGCCCCTCCTGCCCCTGGGGGATCAGAGCCAAAATTTATACAAGTTCTGTTCCCCTTCCCCCAAGGATGTTTGTGGCTAATTTTGGTTACAATCTATGCAGAACTCTAGGACAAGTAGCGATTTAGTGAATTTACCTCTATTTTCCCTATTGGGCCCCGCCCCTCCTGCCCCCAGGGGGTCAGAGCCAAAATTTATACAAGTTCTGTTCCCCCTCCCCCAAGAATGTTTGTGGCTAATTTTGGTTACAATCCATGCAGAACTCTAGGACAAGTAGCGATTTAAAGAATTTACCTCTATTTCCCCTATTGGGCCCCGCCCCTCCTGCCCCCGGGGGTCAGAGCCAAAATTTATACAAGTTCTGTTCCCCCTCCCCCAAGGATGTTTGTGGCCAAATTTGGTTACATTCCATGCAGAACTCTAGGACAAGTAGCGATTTAAAGGATTTACCTCTATTTCCCCTATTGGGCCCCGCCCCTCCTGCCCCCGGGGGGTTAGAGCCAAAATTTATACAAGTTCTGTTCCCCCTCCCCCAAGGATGCTTGTGGCCAAATTTGGTTACAATCCATGCAGAACTCTATGACTAGTAGCGATTTAAAGGAAATGTTGACGGACGGACGGACGGACGGACGGACGACGGACGACGGACGACGGACGACGGACGCCGCGCCATGGCATAAGCTCACCGGCCCTTCGGGCCAGGTGAGCTAAAAATGACCGTTAAGATGGAAGGTGAATCGATTGAGGGAAGGCGTTTACAGGAATTAGATTACGTCATTGAAAATCTAGATTCGTCAGTTCACCTCTAGCACAGATCCCTTCGCAAGGGTATGTTGCCAGAAATCAATTCAGCGAAGTTTCGATCAAGTGGCTCGAATGGAAGATGGAAGAATCCCGACGATGTGGCACACCCATTCACATAAGTCACGCACTCAACGGTGGGGAGGTAGTCCTTCCGGGAACGAGGTACAGACTCGACGGCTACGAAGGTCCAAGCGAGAAGCATCCTTTCGGGAAAGCCTACGAATTCCACGGGTAAGATTGTAACTTTTTTGATTAATTTTATTGGAATGATTTGAGACAATAATGTGATATTTTAAACCTGTTTTTTTGTCTAACCTCCAGATGTTACTGGCACGGATGTAAGGAATGTTATCCCGAGAGTCGAAGGGACACGAAAACCGTCAGGACAGGGCAGTCTATGGGCGAACTTTGGTACCTCACTCAGAAGAAAAAAGAATACATTCAATCCCTGGGAATTACCTACGTTGACATATGGGAACACCAATTTGAGACATTGATGAAGGCTACACCCGAAGTCGAGAGATACGTGGAGGATCTGGACATACAGAGTAGATTGGAACCCCGAGATTCTTTTTACGGTGGACGAACCAATGCAATCAAGTTAAAATACTCTGCGATAGAGGGAGAGAAAATCCATTACGCAGACTTCACGTCCCTTTACCCGTATGTCAACAAGTATTCGAAATATCCTGTCGGACATCCCGAAATCGTCACACAGGACTTTAAAACCTTGGATAACTATTTTGGCATTGCCAAGATAAAAGTCCTTCCACCCAGAGGCTTATATCACCCCGTCTTGCCTCAGAGAATCAACGGGAAGCTCACATTCGCTCTCTGTCGAACCTGTGCCGAGAGCAGCAGTCAAAAGAAGTGTGGCCACGAGGACGACCAAAGGGCCTTTGTGGGAACCTGGTGCACACCCGAAATAATGAAAGCTTTGGAAAAGGGTTACCAGATCATCAGGATGTATGAAGTATACCATTGGGAGGAAAGTAGTGAATACGACACTCTGGAGAGGAAAGGAGGCATTTTCGGCGAATACATCAACATGTTCTTGAAGATAAAACAAGAGGCGAGTGACTGGCCCTGCTGGGTCAAAAACGAAGACGACGCCGTCCGGTACATCGAGGAGTACTTTCACCACGAGGGCATTCAGTTGGAAAAAGACAACATCAGAAAGAACAAGGCGCTCCGATCACTGGCAAAGCTATTGCTCAACTCCTTTTGGGGTAAATTCGGACAGCGTCTCAACATGCCACAGACGTCCTTCTTTCACGACGCCGAGACAGACAAGTTCTTCCAGTGTCTGTGTGATCCCAAGAAAAAAGTGAAAGATTTTCACATCATCAGTGATGACGTCATACAATTGTCCTGGGAAAATGGCGACGACACGGTGCCAGAAAACATGCAGACTAACGTTTTCATTGCAAGTTTCACCACAACATACGCTCGTCTGAGACTTTACGAAGAATGTCTCGAGAGACTGGAAGACAGAGTCTTGTACATGGACACCGACAGCGTCATATACGTGCAACGGAATGGCGATATTCCTCTCGTTACTGGCGACTTTCTTGGAGAACTGACCTCGGAGCTAAAGGACGGCGATTACATCGTGGAATTCGTGTCCGGAGGACCCAAAACAGTATGCTTACAAAACTGCTTTAGGCAATCACGAATGCAAGATTCGAGGATTTTCCTTGAATTTCACAAATAGGAAACTACTCAACTTCGATTCCCTGTCGGAACTTGTGACACATCCTAACTCTGGTGAAGAACGAGGAAGAAAAAGAAAACACGCATGTGACGTTGAGAGTGATGTACAGAAGAAAAAGAAGAAGAACGACGATAAATCGGTGACATTGACCGATCGGAGAAAGATAACGAGACTCAAATGGGAACGGAAGATCTACAACCGTGTTGAAGAAAAACGTTATAAAGTCGTGTTCAGCAAGAGAGTCTTGCAGAATGGGTCCTACGATACACTACCATATGGATATTAAAAATACAACAAGAATTCGTTTTTTTTACGTACACTTTATTGTAACAAGCCATTTTGTACATGTAGAAAATTTTCATTAAAATTTAATCCACTTTAAATTGTCCTTTTGTTTTCTTTTAGATGTAGTTCTCCGTTTGTGAGACGTGCGTCCTGGTGGCGATCCATCGGTCTTCTGTATCACATGATAACCGACCGATTTCGGTTTTCCTTTGTTTGTCGATTCCTCTTCTGTATTCCTTTCATGACCACTCGACGCATGGGGGCCACCCCCTTCCTGATCGGTAGATTCCTCTTCTTTGTGAACGTCATGATCATTGAGGACTTTTAATAGGTTTTCGTATTTTGCTTTTGGAACCAAAATCATTTCGCGGGACATCTTTCTTTTAATGTCAAAAGCACCGGTTTCAACATCCAGGGTAAAGACGGGCTCCTTCTTATCAGTTGGATTTTCTTCCTTTTCTTACTCACACGACGACTTGTTAGAGTTCTGATGAATGCCTTGTAAGGTCGTAGTTTAGATACGAATTTTGGAGTAACATGCACACTTCCTTTGTATAGGTTCAGAAAAACTTCACACAGTGCCAACAACTGGCCAGTAGTAATGGTATTCAACAACGCCTTCCTCTGTTTCGTATCCGTAGAACAGAGCAGGTTTAGAAAAGCATAATGCGTCTGAACGCTTCGACTCATCACGACTCAAATGACTAAAACTTAATCATGTCACCGTTTTTATTTGGGTACGTATACGATGGTGTCTTGTTTTGGGAAAATGTTGGTGCGCAATCTGTACTGATCTGGTGTCGCCGGTGACAGATCTACTAATAGGTATCCATACGAAACCGACGTTGCTTTGTCATAGGCGTCTTTGAAATATGATCCCTTCTTTGGAAATATTTGACTTCCGAAAGTCATTATCTGTCTTGCATCTCTGACGTTTCGAAACAAAACGAAATAATGACAGTTAAGTGATATGGTACGGCTGTATTTTCCTGGCATGTATAGGTTTTGTGTTAGAAAAATTACAGTAACGTTTTTATGATGGGCCGTGACACAAAACAACGAGACAGAGTCTTCGTTTCTGACGACCTGACTCATCATGTCATCGAGTACTAACACCGTGTGTTCAGACTCTAGACTCCATTCCTGGATTTGTTCTGTCGAAGGTAGACCTTGGTGCAGGATCAGTCCCGGAATCTCCTTTTCCATATCGTCGTGTAGAGGTTGCACCTCTCCGAAACATACTATCACTTTTGTAGGGGATGTCTCAAACATGACGGACCCGTTTCGCAATAAATCCTTAGTCCACGTTGTCTTGCCTGACATTGTGGCTCCAGACACCAGCATGGTGGTCGGTGAATGGAAGGGGAGCGTTGCTTTATCTGACATGTTGAGGATTACTGTGTCAAATCGTAAATGACGGATATGTGCCGTGTCTGCTTTTAATATATATAAATAACGCCTCGATTGAGTCATTTTTTTTTATTCCTTAAATACAATCAAAGTATTTGGTAACGTATTCGTATACATAAAAATCAGAAGAGGGTTTACATTTTTGAAGCATTGATACAATATATTTCATGTCCACATTTCTACATTTCAATAGCAGGTAAAAAAGAACGTGAAATCCACAGGTGCTGGTAGCCTTAGACTGTACGGGTACGTTATTGTAGGTACACGACGTCGTATTTCTCTTTATGAAACGGTCCAAATCTTCACCGTAGTGGTCTGGCATTCTACCGAG
This sequence comes from Argopecten irradians, assembly GCF_041381155.1. Lineage (NCBI taxonomy): Eukaryota > Metazoa > Mollusca > Bivalvia > Pectinida > Pectinidae > Argopecten > Argopecten irradians. Next base: position 13,395 of record NW_027187511.1, on the reverse strand, counting down.
ACTGTCATAGAATTCGGCTTCTATAGGATTTCGGAACCACACGGTCACCCAATGTTTTCCGGGGAGTCCCGAGGGATCTGTATTACACACGTATGCCGATGGGAAACTGTTTACGTGATAAGGTAATCGATCCGAAGGAAATACGCCTCTGACGAATTCCTTTAGACATCTGTCTTCTCTGGTGGCACATTCCAACTGGTCAGTGTTCATACTCTGGTGTACTTAACGTCTCTTGACTGGTCTATCTCAAGGAGAGATTGAAACTCTTCGTACGCCAAACAGTTCAACGTTTCTGTAGTGTTCGTCGAGAATTTTACCTCGAGTCTGACGCTTCCCTGTCGTATGAGGTTTATATATTCCTCTCCGAGATCGCATGGTGCGATATTAAATGCATAAATGGCATACCCCTGATTGAAGTTGGATCTGGTGACGAGGAGTCCACCGTCCTTGTTCCACTTCTCGGCAGCTTCGAACAGATTCACGTAAGGGGTGACGTAATTCCTATTGTCCCCTGCGTCGATCTTCATGGGTCTTGCCGGTACGCTTTCGCCGTTCACGTACAGACCTATGTCAGACACCAAGCTCTGAAAGTTGAACGGATTCTTCGTATAGGACCCGTTGACGCCGCTCTGACTCACGAAGGCAAAGAAAGCTTTTGATGGAAGATTGTTGGACCACATGTTCTGCCAGATGAAAGAACCAGATCCCTGAGGACAGGTGTTCATTTTCACTTCCGTTCTTGTCAATGGATATTTCGCGGTGGTGTCCTTCAGGATTTCTGCATGGTTGATCAAGTCGCCACTGTCCACCCGTACCATGCACGCCTTAAAGGCGACTTCCATGACATTTAACTTATAACTGGGTGTTGTCTCGGCGCTCATGAGGACGAACGGTGCTCTGTTTCTGAACAGTTTCAGGTGTAGGTCCACACCGTTGATGAGGTACTTGTCGATCCTGAAGATGTCCTCGTACAGGGGTCCTTCCATGTCGAAGATTTTGCTCTTTTCTGTAAATAAATATCTCATCCTTAATCCGTTATTTGTCCCTCCGGTGATGGGTGAAGCATCGTTCATGTCGAAATCGTCGGTATAAAACATTTGACTTTGCAGTTGAGATTCGGTGACGGAGGTGTCGCTGGATAGCAGCACCTTGAGATAGGCTTTCCACGGATAGTTGCTCGTATTGAGTGATACCAGTTTACCGTTCATGTAGGTGTCGATCTGTGACCACATGCTCTGCAGAGGCATGTTTATGATTCCAGTCTTTTCGTCTGTAGTTAAGGCCGTACCGTCTGCCTTGGTTATCTTACATTTGACGTATAGTCTGCTTCTGCGAAGATCAATGTATTCGCTACCTTGACCTGGGACGCTTATTTCGATGGGGCTGTCTTCCGTGTCGAACGAAGAGACCGGTCTACATTCCGAGAAGTAAATCTTCTCTATGGCCACTTGATTCGGCGGTACCGTGAATATTGAGAGTTCTGCAGGAACGCCTATGTCCCTTATCTTGTCACTGAGGAATGCCATTCTGTCTTTTCTTGGCGAAAATGTTGTCGATGTCCTCCGTAGAAATACGCTTCCTTTTGGTAGTTTTTCCCTTTATCGATTTAGTGGCTGTATGTTTTCGTGGAGCTCTGTTAGCCCTTGCACCCTTGGGATGTTTCTTCGATCTGTTGGAAGAGGATTTTTTCGCTGTTTTTATAGGGACGTGGGGCAGGTTTTCCTTTGTGGATTCCTTCGTTTCGGACTTTGCTCTGTCCTCCACAGCCGCCATGGGCGTCACCTGTTTTCCCACGAAAACCTTTTCTTCCGGTTCGGGGGTTGCGTGAGGGTTGACTGGAATCATGTAAGGTTTCTTTAAGTACGTGCCTGCGACGCCTCCTCCTCCTGTTTGTCGACCTCTGTATCTTCTAGGGTCAAACGTTTTTTCCAACATATTTCTGTAAAAGTCTTTCCAGATTTTAGGATCCGATACGTATGTAGAGCCCATCATTGAAATGGTAGCTGCTTGAACAGTAGTGTGATCGTTACGTCTCCGTTGAGAAATGAGGCGGGTTCGTTGTCTCGGTCTCTTATATAGATGTGTACATCTGCGAAATGGCCTATCCTCAGAGGTACATCGTAAGGTGCTGTGTAGGTAATGTTTGATGTTTTCTCCGCGTATACCATTCTGAGTAAAGGTATTTCACCACTTCCCACAACAGTGTCGTCACATATATCGGAACAAATAAACAATTCGGGTCTTAATGGAGGTGCTAGTCCTTTCTTAAGTTTTAAGGAAAATTCGGTTAGCGCAACAGTCCAATATCCTGGCAGGTTAAGCGGTCTGGGTAAGTGCACCCTGAAGTCGTGCGGTTTGTTGTCTTCGTGTGTATCTCCGCTGTCCGTGGACCTGAGCACCATCCTGAAGGACATTTTCGATGATTAATGGAGTCTTTTGATGAACAGCTCTTTTTATACTTCCACTAGGTCACCCTTTTTTATCCACGAATTAAACTTCGGTGGCCAATGCAACCACGATACTAACACCTCGGTTTCTCCATTCCTCTTCCGTTCCTTCAAGATTTTGTCTACCTTCCATACGGTGTTTTCCGTCACGTCTACCTTCTGTAATTCCTGCTCGTAAAACGTTCCGGTGATCTTCTCTCCTTCGAAATCTTTTATTCTGTATATAGGGATGTCGTCTTTTGTTGTACGATCAGTGATGATGAATATCTGCCCGGTCCATTTTTGATCGTATTCCCTCTGAAATGTGCGTTTGACGTGTGTAATTCTAACTCTATCGCCTATCTTATACTTATACATGCTTTTCCTCTTCTTTTTCTTCGCAGGTTTAACCGCCTTCTCTTTTTTCGATTGGATAGTTGTTTTCGTCCTAACGAGATAGGCATCGAGTCTTATTTCGTCCTCTCGTTCTTCTTGTTAACGTCTGAGGGGGCAAACTTTCCTAGAGATCTAGACGGTGTGTCATTGATGTCTCTCGTGATGGACTGCAACTTGTCGATATACGCGTAACTCTGCGCATGCGTAAACATCCTGTACATCCTGTTCTTGATGTTCTGGATCGCCCTCTCTGCATAATTTGCTGGATTGAGAAAAAAAAATCATTAACCATTTTTTTTTTTCTTTTTTTTTTTCTTCTCCAACAAAAGAATGTTGCAAAAATGTTAATACCTTTGGTTTCGTTTTGAGCATATATGTGACGTATCCCTTCTTTCGTCGTGTAATCTGACATCCATCGGTTCTTAAATTCGCTGCCCTTGTCCGTCCTCAGTACATCTGGTTTCCTGCCTCCAGCAATAATAATTTTAAAGCCACTCAGTACTGATGATGCCGTTTTCTGTTTTAGAGGATGAGTGAAAATGAACCTGGAAAATACGTCTTGTATAACTAGTATGTACTGAATACCTCTATTGTATTTCGATATATTTTTGACGTCCATCAGATCGGCATCCCATTGACTGTCGATTCCTTGAACGATGACGTGTGTTCTCTTGAACTTTCTCTGTACTCTTTTTTGTAGAGAATATGCATCGTTGTTCGAAAGAAATTGTCTTATCCTATGCAAACCTATCTTGTGTTTCCCTTGTCTTCTGACGAATTTGTATAGTTTTAAGGGTCCTGAGAAAGCTGCGGAGTAACGTGGATTGGTCCATACTCTCTCGAGGTAATCTTTCTCCGCTTGTGACAACATCGTGAATGCGTGTTAACATCATATTTGATCTTTTTTATATATACATAAAAACAATAAAAGACTATAATCAGGGTATATTGATTTTTATTTACAACATTCTACAATATAAATATGCGATTTTCTATACAGCATTATTGTTATGTTCAAACAAAATCTTGAGTTGGGTTTACATTGTGTTTGTTTTGTTTGATTTATTAACGTCCTATTCACAGCAATGGATACATGTTAAGGGACGGACTCCCCATGTATGTCGGTTGTGTTGCGTGTAGGTTGTGCGATGTTGCATGTTTTGAGGATGACTGCGGTATATTCGTGTATGTGTCTTCTTGTAAGTGAAACTATTGCCGCTTTTTATAGTGCTTATATCACTGTAATCAGGCTGCCGACAGACACCAAGCACACACCCCACCCGGTACACATTATACTGACAACGGGCGAACCAGTCGTCCACTCCGCTGTATGCTGAGCCGCTAAGCAGGAGCAGGAAACTACCACTTTTAATAGACTTTGGTGTGTCTCGGCCAGGGGACAGAACCCAGAGCCTTCCTCACAGGGGCGAACGCTCAACTCAAGGCCAAAAGTGAGGCGATGCCAAGGGAGGCATTAGGAAAGATAAAGTCAGTTAGGAAGAAGAGAAAAGCCCAATTCCTTGTGTCACTATTTCTCAAAAATTCATATGGTTTATGATGCAATTTTGCGAATCAATTAATTTATAAACGAGTATTTAATCAGTCTCAATTCCCTGTAATATTCAAGTGAGTATCGTCCCAACTCACAGTAAATCATAGAATTTGTGGTTGATTATTTTAACAATGAATATGAACCTTTTCAATGTCATTTGCTTTTGACGAGCCCCATACTTCACAACCATAGTTAAAGATACTTTCTACATATACATTTATATCAAAAAGATGAAGCATGGTTTCAATATTTAAATTTATTAGATTTTCTTAAGAGTCCAAACATGGCTTAAGCCTTTGCGGCCTTGATCACAGAGATCTGAGAATTAGTTACAGATTATAAGACCATTTTTAGACGTTTTAGAGCTCTAGATAAAACACACGATAAAAAACATACTATAGGTATGGTATGGTATGTAGTAAAAAAACCGAACAACCATGTTTTTGACTATCGATGTATATACGTCCCTTTATACTCATCTTTCTTGCTTTAATGTATTGAAATACATTTTCAGTTTACGGCCACAAACTTTGCATTTCACAAAATATCAAAGAAAACAACATGCAATACAGGAAAATGTCATCTGATTTGTTGCTGAACTCTTCAACAAAATTTCCTATACTTTTTGTGCGAATGTCACCTTCACAATTACATTAAAATGCATGCAGTCATTTCACCTAGTTTTGACATTCGAGCTAGGCCCTATCACTTGGACGCTTCAATACACGATATGGACCATCAAGCATCTTTTTAACACAGATGGTTTGGAACTCTCTTTTTTTCATTATTTAGAAAAGACCGGGAGCTGCAGACGGAATGTCCTACTTTGTACATGTGTAGTCATAATGTTTACTCGGGGTCTAAACATCACTGAAAAAAAATCAAACGATATAAGTGAAAGGCATTATGTGTGGAAAGTGACAGTTTACATGTATTATAGTTGAAAGCTCCAACGTAACCGGAAGCGATTCAATACACAATTTGACAATACAACAAAAGATTTTAAAACGCACGTTGGTTTAGGCTATCTCATGGCTGAGTATTGAAAGGTCTGATATAGTGATACGATACGTTTGACAACACAGTGAGACAATCGACGATACGTATTGTCCATGCATTGGATTTTTTGTAATTCAATGGAAATACTAATGTGAAAAATTCAAGACAATTTTTTTTATAATTGTTTTATTTTTCATTTTTTTTTTTTTTTTTTTTGCATATATTAAGATGGCACAGATAAGCCTATATAATACACATAAATGCAAAATAATCACAGATACTCAGCCTCAGTAATCAAACAGTTATAAAAATCTTAAGACCCTTTTTGATTCTTAAAGAAAATATGGAATTCAAGTGGTATAGCGGGTAGAAAGAGTGTCTCCAAATGCAATTGTACAGCAATTTTTCGAAGTAAATTTTTGGCTGTAGACCTTGGAACTAGAAAATTAGTATGAATGTTAAAAAGTATTTGAAAACTCATTGGAAGTGAAAAAGGTTAAGCTGCCAGGATTCTTAATAATGTCATTGAGGGTAACTACACCAGCATTGAACCAGTTTTGATAAAATATACATTTATTTCCGACTTTAATAACTGCATTATACCGATATGTTGTTTTCAATATAGATTCTTGTTTATATCTAGTTTGGATAGATATTGGGGAATTATTTAACTTAAAAACACTTTGAAGAACATCTTTCCAAAACCTGGTTTGGCAGTTGGATAGGCAAAATTTAATATATATTATTTCCACATTTTATCCATATTTATACAATAATGAATAGTGATTTTTACTTTCCTGTAGAATACAAAGTTCTCCTTATCCAACCTAGTTTTAGAGAGTCTATGAAGGTTTTCACATCGATCATTTTCAGTTCCCCTTCCTTATAGCTCTGAATATTAACATCTTTTTTAATTTTATGAGATTTATATACATTTATATAGAAATTCATATAGAGAGTTTAAATTTGAAAGAAGCTTGTGTGATGGGTTTGGTACGATGATAAATAAGTAATTAAGCTGAGAAATAAGTAAAGATTAAATTATGTTGATTCTTTCTATTGGAGTTAGTCTGCGTCTTTTCCACATGTTAAGTATTAAATTGACTTTAATTTTACATTTTTTTTTTACAAAATTCATTTTGGTAATCTCACTTAAATTGACCGAATACTCGATTCCTTAATAGCTGAATTAATTTCTACCTCATAAAAGGTTATATTCTAGAAAAAACATTTCTTTGCTGTACTATTTGCTTCCTATCCATACACCTATGTTTTGCTAGTGTTGACATTTAGTCCTGATATCTTAGCAAAATTGTTCAGTTAATTTATTAACTCCCTTAATGATCTCTCTGATCCGTCTAGTATTAGGTCTGTATCATCAGCGTATTGTAAGTTCAAGATGTATACATCATCAATTTGGATACCTTTTATTTCGATATTTGACCAAATTCTAGCAGCTAATATTTCGACGCAAAGTATAAAAATGTATGGTGCAATCGGATCCCCCTGAGGACAACCGCGCTGGATAGAGACGGGTAAAAAAGATTTCCACCTTGATTTACTAGAGACAATACGTTATCATGTAATGTTTTGACCCATTTTCTAATACCAACCCCGAAATGGAAATAATTTAACACATTATCAATAAATTACCACGAAACATAATCGAAAGCTTTTTCAAAGTCTATCAAGAGTATCATACCTGGAATGATAAAATCTTTTGCATAACACATAACCTCATAATGAGTTCGTATATTTTCTCCAATATAGCGTCCTGATAAGAAAACTGTCTGATCTTCATTTATTAATTGATCTAGTACTGAAGAAATTCTACGAGAGATAACACCAGATGCAATTTTGTAAACAGTATTTAAAAAGAGTAATAGGTCTCCAGTTTTTTAAAAAGTGGTGTGGTTTATTTAATGAAGACAATTTTGTGGCATGCTGGAATTTATGACTCCCAAGTTTGTTCAAATGAAGGACCTTGGAAGCTTAGTATTCAATAGGAAAAAAACCCACGTACTATACTGGATAAAAACACATTACATATCACGATGTACATTTTCCATTCACTTACTTTGATATAATGGAGTTTTGAGATCCCAAAAAGACATAGATAAAGTTAAATTTACCGTTAATTAGTCGCACCATCTGGTGACTATAGCATTTGTTTCAAGACATCATAATCACCAGATGGTAATTTGGTAAATTGTTCTTTACCCACATCAATTTGGTTTCTCGAAATCCCAGCATTAAAATATCTTTGATGATTCATTGTACGAAAAGATGACATTATTAGATCTAAACAGTGTGCAGCTTCAAAGTTTACCCTGAAAAACTTCTTCCAACCCAAACTTTGAAATAAGAGAAAAAGTGATAATATAAGTATTTTTTAATCAGCCGAAAGCTGGATGTCAGCTTACAGTATATATATATTTGGAATGAATGTTAACTTTCCTACTTAATTAGGATGTGACTGTGATTGCTGCACCAGACCAGACAGAGGGAAATATAGCTGTACTTGGCACTGATGAATCGGAGGTATGTGCTACAAACAAATGAATTATTGACATTTTAAGCACTGATTTTGAGAAAACAAAGAAATGTTGAGTAAATTACAATTTACTATCAATGTTGAGTAAATTACAATTAACCTTCGATAAGTCCGATATTCAGGTAATAGCGACGTCATGCATATTTTGAAGTTAATTTTATCATATTTTTTTTTCAATCACTGGATTGTGGGGCATAATTAAATGGATTGATGCAAACATCGAGATTTGTGAAAAATATAATGTAAAACATTGCCCAATAACAATTTTGTCATTATACATTATAATAGTATAATTATGATGACTGTTCATTGTAACCTGTGTGTGTAGGATCATCAAACATAACATGCAAAATAATTTTATTTGTTGGTGTTTGATGTTTCTAGTTGTTTTTGAATAACTCTCGCTTTTTGGAAGTTACGTAAGTTAAGTATCTTGGGTTTAAAAGCAAAGGTTAATGAATTAAAGCGTGTATCTCACTTCCAAAAATGTTGTTTTGACAAGATCTTTCTTAATTCAGGTTGATGCAGTAGATGACAATACAGCAAATCTAGTCCTAGAAGATCTTACACAGTAGCAGAGGTAGGATATGTTTATCACACTTTGTTAAATTAATTTATCACAACATAACAAGGTTTGACTCTTTTCTGTAATAAATGAGGCTACTGATATTTATTATGTGATGTGCCAGTTATCATTACTCATACTCTTGTAAGGAAACTATACATCACACATTGATGGCTAGAAAGGTCTACTTTTGTTTTCAGTTGAATCGTATATAATTTCAACAGCAGTTAAGTTCCTAGGTGTAACTATCGATTATGTGTTAAATTTGTACATGTATGCAAAATATCCCATAGCACTGGCTTTATAGATGCATGTACATGTAGAGGTAATTAGGTTTTTATGAAGTGGTTCATTAGCACTAGTGTCTAACAGACACATTTCTAGTTATGTGTTATTGGGCTAGATTTTACTGAAACATTTATGAGTTTCACTGTGGTTCATTAAAGAAGGTAAAAAGCTTGGATACATATTTTTCATTTGTTATTGCAGGTTGCAGAAGCTTCACACAAGGCTGTACAAAACAGTGGCACAAAAGAGGTAGGTAGTAAAACAGCTGTTCAGTAACTGTTTTTCTTGACATACAAACAATCTTGTGTAATAAAAACCCTTCCTACTCTGATGTCTTCTCAGATCTGAGGACGCTCGATACTTTAATTTAAACAATTTAGGGCTTGTATATTCGGCCTTTAATTTAAACAATTTAGGGCTTGTATATTCGGCCTTGTACTGGTCCTGTTTCTAATTTTCAGTGTGAGTTATGTTTGGTTTCTTATTATACATAGCATGTTTTAGGGATAGATTTAGAAACAAAAATATACTATTTCCATATGAAATTCGGTATCACCCTATCTCATAATTTGCTTATAAAATTTCTCTGTTATCAATTATGTTCCCATGGGACTCTGGTTAAGATAAACTGAACAGAAAAATAATGGAACTTTAAAAAAAAAAAAAAAAAAAAAAAACTACAAGCTTGTATTTTTGGATTGCAGGGTCTAAATAATAGGAAAATAACTGTTCTATATGAGGGATCAGCAGAACCAAACCCCAATAATTGTGAACCAAAACGAACATCATTTTTCTTGGAAGGACTTTCAAATGACGAAATTGATTTAATATTCTTACAGACCAGAGACTTTTCCAATGGGTTGAAATCCTGTGGCTCACAGACAGACAGTGTGGTTATTATTGGACCTGATGATGATATTCGACATCTCATAAAAGGACCGGAGACATCAACAACTGGAGTTCAGTGTTCCACTAACTATTCAGCAGATGACGGTCGACTTGAAGCAATCGAGAGGAAGTTGAACACCATCATTTCCTTCCTCACTGAAATGAACGACGAGAGTGTACAGCCAATTCATAGACTCGCACGGAATCTTGTCCCCACAGTTTTGGATTTTGAGGTGGACACAATGTTTCAAAACTTATCGGATCCAATACTGACTACAACCCCTGTAACACATCTTGCTCCACAAGTACTTGCATCAAGAAATACAGCAACAGAATCACCATCCTCATCGTCATCACCACTATCGCCCCCATCACTACCACAATCAGCAACACCTATTGCACCACCACCAAACACTCCTTCAACAACTCCAGGGACACCTACTGGACCACCCATTAGAGTACTGCCACCAACACGGCTGGACTCTTCAGAGGGGAGGCTGTATGAAATTTATTGTGCACGCGACATGAAAGACATTGCAGAAGGTATGGAAATCCGCGTACATAGCTCCGTTGTGACAAGTGCCTGTGTGTCTTCCTGCTCGGTTGGGAATTTGGGATGGACTTTAACCCAAGCCCTCTTTGATGACGAGGAGTTAATTGGCAGGAACTACCAGGCAGGAAGGGCAAGAAGGCACTCTCCCCAAGACGTATGAAAGCTATCGAACGGTGTGTTCAGGGATGCTATGGACCAAACGAGGGAAACTTTAAGGAAATTGTGAAAGCTATTAACACAGGTATTCGCTACATGCAATTTAAGTCCACAAGGCTACCTCTGCAATCTAAGGAGAATCTTTAGGGAAATGACATTTTGGTGATACAAATAAGAACACATTAGTGAAAAAGCCTGATAAATAAAATCACTTCAATATATGCTTCGTGCATTTACATTGCTATTATAACCGCCTGTAGTTTGTTTGTAAATCTATATAAATCTAATATTTATTTTAATATGGTTGACATAACTTGACATTAAATAATGAGAATGTTCTGAACAAAGTTCATTTGTTTATCACTTGCAATGAAGGCTGCCTTACGGAGAAACAATATTTTATGAAGCAAGATATTCTAACCTCACAGAGACCAGCTATTATAAAACCTCTGCAAAGAAGTTTGGGGGCGGCGGATGTACCAATTTATTGTCGGTCTTTCATATGTCCACAAATATACTGGATCAATTTTGATGCATCTTTACTAGCAGCTGAAAGATAAGATCCAGCTACTTGCTAGTTTCGAGGACACTGTACAGAGTATTAAGGAAGGCTGGTTGCCATTGGAACAGAAAACTATGTTTGTTTGTTTGTTTGATTAATTAACGTCCTATTAACAGCTATGGTCATGTAAGGACGGCCTCCCATGTATGCAGTGTTGCGTGTATGTTGCGCGAGGTGCGTGTTTTGGGAGACTGCGGTATATTCGTGTTGTGTCTTCTTGTATAGTGGAACTGTTGCCCTTTTTATAGTGCTATATCACTGAAGCATGCCGCCGAAGACACCAAGCAACACACCCCACCCGGTCACTATGTACAGGTTTGTTAAATTGCTTAGTCTATAGATTGATAATGTTCAAACTTGCACAGTGATTAGCTTTTAAAACACTAAAACTCCTTAAAGTATTGTCAACTGATAACTCACAAAAAAATTGATTATGTTAGAATTGACATTGAGTGCTCTGGTTGAAATGGAAGCATTCAAGGATGTGATATTTGTTGATGAATCAACAGTTGAGATGTGCAGCAATGGCAGACTTTTTTCTACAACCCTGGTTCTGGTTTGGATCGCCTTCCTGCCAAATCTTCGAAACCAAAACATTCCTACAAGGTTTGTGTCATTTCGTATGGCTAATAAAAAAATTAGTCAACATAATGAAATGTATCGCTTTTAGTCAACATAATGAAATGTATCGCTTTATAAAGAATTAGTCCTGCAGGTAGGGCGTTAGAATTGTACCTGCTGCCCTTATTGCATGATCGTAAAAGGCGACTAAATTGATGATCTTATCTTTCCTCTTCTTCCTAACTGACTTTATCTTTCCTAATGCCTCCCTTGGCACCGCCTCACTTTTGGCCTTGAGTTGAGCGTTCGCCCCTGTGAGGAAGGCTCTGGGTTCTGTCCCCTGGCCGAGACACACCAAAGTCTATAAAAGTGGTAGTTTCTGCTCCTGCTTAGCGCTCAGCAAACAGGGAGTGGAACGACTGGTTCGCCCGTTGTCAGTATAATGTGACCGGGTGGGGTGTGTTGCTTGGTGTCTTCGGCTGCATGCTTCAGTGATATAGCACTATAAAAAGGGCAACAGTTCCACTATACAAGAAGACACAACATGAATATACCGCAGTCTCCCAAAACACGCACCTCGCACAACATACACGCAACACACCGCATACATGGGAGGCCGTCCTTACATGACCATAGCTGTTAATAGGACGTTAATAAATCAAACAAACAAACAAACAAAAATTCTCAAGTTCTACTGGTGCGATTTGACTGAAACTTGCATGAAATGATCCTGACATGGTCTCGACAAAGTGTTGTTATTTTTCGGGTCGATCCGAAATCCAAGATGGCCGCCACAGCCGCCATCTTGAAAACACATTTTGAACTTCTTCTCAAGTTCTACCGGTGCGATTTGGCTGAAACTTGCATGAAATGATCCTGACATGGTCCCGACATAGTGTTGTTATTTTTCGGGTCGATCCGAAATCCAAGATGGCCGCCACAGCCGCCATCTTGAAAACACATTTTGAACTTCTTCTCAAGTTCTACCGGTGCGATTTGGCTGAAACTTGCATGAAATGATCCTGACATGGTCCCGACAAAGTGTTGTTATTTTTCGGGTCGATCCGAAATCCAAGATGGCCGCCACAGCCGCCATCTTGAAAACACATTTTGAACTTCGTCTCAAGTTCTATCGGTGCGATTTGGCTGAAAATTGCATGAAATGATCCTGACATGGTCCTGATGACGTATTGTTATTTTTCGGGTCGATCTGAAATCCAAGATGGCTGCCACAGCCGCCATCTTGAAAACACATTTTGAACTTCTTATCAACGTTCTACCGGTGCGATTTGGCTGAAACTTGCATGAAATGATCCTGACATGGTCCCGACAAAGTGTTGTTATTTTTCGGGTCGATCCGAAATCCAAGATGGCCGCCACAGCCGCCATCTTGAAAACACATTTTGAACTTCTTCTCAAGTTCTACCGGTGCGATTTGACTGAAACTTGCATGAAATGATCCTGACATGGTCCTGACAAAGTGTTGTTATTTTTTAGGTTGATCCGAAACCCAAGATGGCCGCCACAGCCGCCATCTTGAAAACACATTTTGAACTTCTTCTCAAGTTCTATCGGTGCGATTTGGCTGAAAATTGCATGAAATGATCCTGACATGGTCCTGATGACGTATTGTTATTTTTCGGGTCGATCTGAAATCCAAGATGGCTGCCAAAGCCGCCATCTTGTAAGCACATTTTGAACTTCTTATCAAGTTCTACCGGTGCGATTTGGCTGAAACTTGCATGAAATGATTCTGACATAGTCCCGACAAAGTGTTGTTATTTTTCGGGTCGATCCGAAATCCAAGATGGCCGTCACAGCCGCCATCTTGAAAACACATTTTGAACTTCTTCTCAAGTTCTACCGGTGCGATTTGACTGAAACTTGCATGAAAT